>NC_136788.1:15894650-15973067 GCF_947034865.1 Barbatula barbatula | reverse complement strand
CACTTCGCTTGACAAACACGTAAAATTCCACAACACAGAATTAAAGAGCACGACGATGACGGATGAATATAGTTCGTTTAATAATAAATAAATATTGTTTAACGTTATTAAAATGGACTGTTTTACCAACACATATCTTTGTGTACTATTGTAATCAAATCAACTCTACTGATATCGACTGTCGTTTCTGTTTTTTTAAGTAAGACTCATTCTTAAGCGTTTCATCTTTCAGAATCTATTTCCTCACAGAGACCATCAAGATTGTTGCCATGGAAACAGACTCAAATCCTAATAATGGGTGCCAAATATTTCAGCATTGGTTACAGAAGATATCAAAAATACATACGCACACACAGAGAAAGAGAGAGAGTGAAAGGGATTTAATGAGAGACATCTGGTGAGGAAGAGAGAGGAGGGAAAGATAAAGAGGAAGGAAGGTGAAGTCGACCTGAGGAAAACACACATCTGGTAAGAGAGAGAGAGAGAGAGAGAGGGGTGTAGCAAAAATGTCGTCCCCCATACTGTATATTGCTTTTAGCCCCTTATGCCGCGGTCACACTAGACTTTTCCCTCCATTGACTTCCATTCAAACGCATGTAAATTCAACACACCAGAAACGCAAGCCCGTCCAAAGGCCGTTTGGTGAACTCTGACCTGCGAAATTGCATCACGTAAGTGCGTGAGACTAATAGAAGATCAAAACGTCACTGCGTGACCTCTCGGTACAGAAATGTGAAAAATGGAGGAAACGCGCCCGGCCATTTTTGTTCCACCGTCCGAACGATCTTCGTGTGCTCAAAGTCAAGCCTGACGCGGCGTTAACCTTTTAAAAATAACATCGTTCAGAAACGATGGCGGGACCCTCAGAGCCGTGGACCCCTAAAACTGTTGCCACCCCATCAACTACAGGCCTGCACTAATGCCATGGGTCACATAAAATAAATAGGTAAAACATGGGCCGGTTACTAGCTGTTCAATACTGGTTATTTATGTTTATTTGCTGGTTAAGCTGATCCCCTGTATAGGGCACTAATGTGTTCAGAGTATCAGATAACAGGTGAAAAAACGATGTTAAATGCAAATTAAATGCAACTAACCACACTGTTGTCATGGAAAAATACAAATGCTTTTAAATGGGAGAATAGAAAGCTTAGAAGCCACCAACAAAACTAGACACACCCAAAAATTGACCCAAACTACTTTCAACAAGAATAAGAGAAAATCTAACTTTGAACTGTTTAGAAACTATTTGAAATAAAATATGATTTCAGATCACGATCAAATGAATACACGTATACTATTTGCATTACTTTGATATAGCCATCTTTCGGCTAAAACACTCTTCCATCTACACCTGATCAGTACTGACTTTCTTTCTTACTACAAAATACTTTGTATACTGTGCTGGGCTTTATGAGACCATTATTTACTGCACTTATGCTTTTTGTTGTCCTTATGCTGTTCCAATTGCTTTGGATAAAAGCATCTGCTAAATGACTAAATGTATTGCTAAATACCTCACATTCTGGGTTACCAGCAGACGTCCCGTATAAAATCTGGCTCACGAACCAAAAACAGCTGAGAATCACTTTTGTTGACCAATTAGACTATCACCTGACTAGACCACCTTGGACCAACAACACATCCGCTACCACATAAACCAGCCGGACCACATTAAACTGAAACCACCTGGTCCAGCACGAAACAGCTGTTTTTCTTTTTAGCACTGGTCCAAAATCCACTAAATTGCTCTCTCTCTCTCTGTACCTTTGACCAAACCCCACCCATCACTCCCTCTACAACAGACCTTTGACTGTGTTCCAACTCCACATGTGTTCAGCCTTTGAAGTGTACTGTTTCATTTATGAAGGGAACAATGCAGTGTTCATCTAACTTCTGTATCTCCTCTAGCTCTACTCTTTTCTCTCTCTTTCTCTGCAGACCATCATTTCACAACATCAAATCCAGAATAATTCAATTGATCTCTGCCTGGGATTAAGCCTAAATGTATATAATCTGCACAAATCTAGCTATTTTACACAAATTACAATCTATATATTATTGTGAGATCTATAAAGAGTGTTTTCCATGTTTAACACCAATACCATAGAGAGAGATTCATTACGTGTAAAATATGATAAGTGAGATGAATATGAGCCGGTCGAGGAGATGGACAACAAGCTCTTGATGTGTTCTGGTTAATTGATTAGCTGGTGTGTTAGTTTGTGGACGTGGTGCAGTTTTGCTCTCTATCTTTAACTTAAATGAATTAATAAAAGTTTTGCAAAAGTAATAAAATGGTGTCCGAGTACACAATGCCTATACTTCTGATATTTTAAAGGCAGAATTAAAAATAAATCGACTAACATTGTGTGTATAGCATTACTTTTATCATTAACATTTAGCAGACTTACAAATGAAAGAGCAGCGATAGAGAACAATACACATAGTTTATATGCAATTTTCACTGGAACACTGGCGTGCAGTGAATATCATAAATTATCAATGATACAATTGAAATAGTCCATACAGCATATTCTATAGATACCTTATAGAGAAGTTACTTAATTAAAATGCTTGAATGTATTATTTTAGGCACAGGAACGGCTTCATTTAACTGAGACTTGAACTGCTGTTTCACCTTTGTCCCGTTAGAAAATATTAAACTGAATACAAGATTATGTTTAAAAGACAATAAAAGTATATGAAAGTAAAAGTATAAATAAACGTATCTAAAACCAATCCATGTCGAATATAAAAACGTAAACAAAAGATGACAACATGGTTTTTCCCACAGTATTTCTTTAAACACTATAAACACACCATATACACTGACAAAAAAACAACATAATAAAACGTTTAATCTAAACAAATGTTAATTCTGTTAGTAAAAACCATAGTTATGATTATTGAATATTTAATTACCATTTATGGTTTAATAATGTGCCGAAACATATAAAAAAAATAAAACAAGCAGTGAGGAAACATGAACAATATCTCGACACGATTCACCGATGTGACATAATCCATCTGCAGACAATCCTGAGCCTGCACGGAGCGCGCACGACGCAGCGAGAACGCGCACGCTGCGGCGACCTGATGTTGTCCTGCATCCCTGCCGCTGGGATCCGTATCGACGCGCAATCCGCGTTAATGCCCCCAGGGGCAGATTCCCCGGGCGGTGGGGGCGGATAACCCCGCGGGGATAAAACACGAACACATCAAGGCAACCGAGAAAAACAACTGCAGATCAGCGGACGACATGACGCGATGAGAAACAGATGTTTGCGCGGGGAACGTGCGAACTCGGACGCTCCCGTTCAAATCAACGCGTCATTTCATTGTAAACCAAGCTGTCAACGCGAGAGACGCGTCTAACGCTTTATCCCTTTATCGCAAGCTGTCGGGTCTGAACGCGTACAACGCCACGCAACAAAAGCTGGCCTTTAATATGACGTATACGTCAAAGCGCGTGCCGTAACCGTATTTCGCGTGCGCGTTGCGTTCCAGACGCGTCAAGCCTCTCCACATAACGGGACCAAATCCTCCTCATCGCATTAAATGAACACAATCCCGTTTTTCTATTTATTTTGCTGCCATAATACACATTACGTGTAAATGAAATCACTCTATTTGTGTCGCGTTTCCTGACGCGACGTTATAAATATTCATTTGAATATGACTGGAAAATCTCCACAAAGGATCGTGAGGTAATTCATCATCTGCGCTACGTACCGGTTTGCCGCTGATTTATCCCCGTTATACCGCTTTGTTAGGGGTCTATGTGATGTTCCTCCTCCGGTGACACCGTGATATTACTTCAAACTGCCGGTGTTACTCCCGTCCGTGTCTGCGGAGGAAAAGGGAGGGAGCAGGAGCCCGACGCGTACGGGAGGAGCGCGTGTTTGTGTCGCCGCCTACTGACGCATCCACGTTACTGCGCGCTCAGCGTTTATTCTGCCGTCAAAGCAATTACGTCTTGTATGGCGTCATCGCGATGACCTTGAGCTCAAATATATGTATTTAAAAATGTATAATTTAATGATTTGCATTTGATACACGGTGTTCTCACAAATCCTGTCTAAAAAGCATCCAGTCCCAAATGCAAATGAGAATAAGAAAGAAATGATATTATGCATAACTAAATACATACAATAAATGTTTTTAAATATTGAGAAGAGCCGATAGGAGCCGAGGTTGGTGTTTGTCTCACAATGCCGAACTTCCCAACGGCCCTGGGCTTCATTTCTTTAGGAAAAACACATTTTTTTCAGTTGACAGATTCAGGTTTATGTGTAATATTTTTGGCACGGAGAAAATCTTTGATCCTGCCGGATTGCAAGATGGACACCGCAGGTGAGTGAGACGGCTATCACACGTCAGCTGGTTTCTGGGTTGTCTGTTGTTGTAGTCTCCAGCCCGACTCTTTTGAGGGATTCTTCGTACTTCCTCTTCCCCAGAGTCACGATGTCCTCCACTTCCTCCGCTAAGTCCCGCCTACCGCTGTCTACAAGTGCCTTGGTTAGCCACTGCACTGCACCGGGTCCTGCCCCCTGCTGCCCTCTCGCCCAATGATAGAGCATCGCCAATACTTGGGCACCAAAGTTGTCCCTGAAAGGAAATAAACAGGATGACACATTTTATTATATTGTAAATTGTTTAATTATTTGAATGGTTGTGTACACTTTAACTACTGCTTTACTTAGAGTGTTATGCAGTGTATACATTAGATTTAGGATATGTGTAAATGTTGATTAATATGATGAGAAAATATGAAATGCGGCAATCAAAAGGGACTGTTTTTTAGCAGATGCGGAAATCACCTGAAATATATCATATATTTTGAACATAAGACCATAATAACTATACTATACTGTACATTAAATATGTTCACATGACAAATGTATTACTGTTTGCAACATTCCAAAACGCATTGATTTCATTAATAAATTCTCTGTAGTAAAAGTAAACAGACTGTGTGTGTGTGTAAACATGTGTGCATGGATGCGTGTGTGTCCTGCAGTGTCGCAGATGGCTTTGGTGACAGGAAAGAGATCAACATTCTCCTCATCCACCAACTCTTTCTGTTCACGCTGTAACACCTCTATAATTCAAAAAGGTTTTCCAGAGGTTGCGAGTGTTTTTGCAACAACACACCTGTCATTTACCAAACTCATCTGGAGTTTGTGGGTTTCATCTGGTTCCATTTTTTTTTAAATACTGAATGATTTTTGGCTTCAATAACTCATATGGAGAAACACCTTTACACTCATGAATGCTCATGAATATTAATGTTGTGGCTGGTAACCTCTCTTGAGCATCCTCGCATCAGAGTGGTTCCTCTGATTTATAGCCTGTGGATTTGAAACAGCACCATCTGCTGGTGGACTCTGATCCCACCTGTGCTGGTTTCTGATTCTCTCCAGCTGGTCGTAGCTCATGCCCAGGTGAATGCCGATGTTCTGCCACTCCTGGTTGATGCGTAAGGAGATAGACAGCAGGTTGGTTTCTGTGAGATAACCGCTCTCAGGGTCGCCAAGATTAAGCTCACCATAGATGTTCCCTTCACAGTCTGCACCCTGGGTGTGTGTACAAACAACACAACAGCTCTTCATGTCAGATTCTTCCAATAAGAATTCTTAATTGCAAGCTTATGTAGTTCTTACGCTCTGTTCTTAAAATCAAGCTCACTCGCTTTCTACTGAATACAAAGCATACCCCAAAATTCTGTGTGGCTCTTTTTTTCAGGGCATTCTTGGATTTTCTCACTCTCGTTTTTTAAAGAAATGGCCTCTGTGAGCACACTAGGAAGCACACAAGGCTTCGGATAAGAGCTGTAATGTGTCCAGGGTGTCTTACAGAAAGTCGGAGGGGAAGTGTGGCCAACCACTGGTTGTCTTGACCTTTCCTTTTACAAGCCACTTCCTCCGGAAGGTCATCAGGCACTTCACCCCTGTAAAACGAGACCTGTAGAAACACACAAATTATTATAAAATGATTCATCCTTGCGCACAAAGCAACTCAAAATATCTGCTTTAGTGAATTCTGCTTTTAACAGAAGAAAGTTCACTTTTAATATCGGACTATGAGCCCATCTCACCTGCCCTCTGACGGTGCCTTGCTGTGGGGCGGCCGGGCACACGTGAACCTCTTTAATGTTCTTCAGATGAGAGTAAAACGTGAAGGAAAGTCTGCCGTCTTTGCAGTCGGGACGATCTAAGAGCACATTAAGTGAATCCGTCAAAACACATTCTATTCAAAACATCAGCTATGCGAATGACGTGTACCCTCATTTGTGTCTGCGTGCGCTCACCTGCGTTGATGTCTATGCCTCTCTCAAAGCCGGCGAAAAACTGCTCTCCCTCCAGCAGGATACACAGCTCTGATGGCTGAGGGCCTTCATATTGCTCAGAGAGAGACACCAACCTGCTTTCAGCCTACACACACACACAAATGTCAGAAATCACACACTTGACCTTCAACACACAGAAGCAAACACACACCTTGTCAGATGGCAGACACTGGAGCAGAACCTGAGCCGGGTCTGTTTTCCTCTGTAGCACCAGGAATCGAACCCGGAACTGTTTCAACCGGGTATACATCTTCCTGACAACCCCGCTAACACATCTGTGAGTGGTGTACCACAGCCAGTACCTTAACACACACACACGTATTACAGATTGAACAGATTTGTGTGTTCGCTTGTGTGCGCGCGCAGACTCTCACCATGAGAAGTGTGTGATGGAGAAGATGGCGTAGATGTGCGTGACGTGGAGGGACACCTGTGAGGTGATGTCAGTCCAGGTGTGAGCCGCAGGGTCACCGTGCATCAGGTGCAGACGGGACATGTCCACCATGTGTCCTAAACACACACAAACCTGAAATATGCATGTATGACACATAGTCCTTTGTTCAGATCCTGAATCAATATGTGTACCATGTGCATTTTACAGAATCACATTTATTTTCAAAAAGACGTTTGTTGGTGTCGTTTTAAATTAGTTTAAATAATACTAGTTCGTTAAAAGACATTCATGTTTTTTTTCTGATGAAAGAAATAGCAAAATAGCATTTAATTTTCTTGCTAATGTCACTACTAATGCAATAACATTTGGAAATTTTTAGTGTACAAACACTGTCCATTATTTGAAAGCACACGGCACACATTCTTCATTTGCATGGAGAATGTCAAGAAATAATGAAAGCTCTGATGTCTGTGTTTAAATCTCTTAGGTATGAATAAGACTCTAATAAACGTATGACTTGTTGGGTTAGCTTGGGTCAGATAGCCCTCCAAAAGTCTGTATGATGATGTACCAGTGACTCCAGGCGGAAGAGGAATCTGCACTGTGATTGGCTGAAGGAAGTGCATGCTGGGAGTTTGAGAGAGGCATAGCAGTGGACTGGCACTCGCCTGAGGGTCTCCGGTCAGATCATGTACCTCAGACAGCGCCACCTGCAGGACCTTAAAGAAAATGCATCACATCTTCCATTAAATAGTTTTTCAGTAATAACTTAAAAATGACTGAACTATTGTTATATTTCTATTGTATTTCGTACAGACCTGTAGTGTAACAGCACGTGTCTGTGCCGTGCACTCCGGAGGGAAGGTAAGTTTGATTCCTGGGTCGAATTGTGACACCAGCATCGCCCCCATTGGAGACACCGAGCAAATGTCAAGGAAAGGACGAGAGACGACTACAAACCACGAGAACTGAGTAACACTGCAGCATGCTAACTACACACAAAAAATGAATATTTAATACAAATAAACAAATGTTTATATCAGATCATTGCAGATTTAATAATGTGCTCACCCGTGCTGGGCGACCTCCCGGCCGGCAGCTGTGTCTCTCACTGCCTCTCCTTGTCTGGGTTTGAAGCGTCGTCCAAGACTGACCGTCAAACCTTCGCACCTCCACATCTCCTTTGCGTGTTTTACGATAGGGTATGCTCACCTCTACCGGCTACGAAGTGAGCAAAAGTCATAATTTTATTATACAAATATTATACCATCTGAAAGTCTCAAATGTGTCTCACCTTCTCAAACGTGGCTCCGTGTGGGCGGAGCTCTAGAGGGTGGCTCAACAGGACGTCATGCTCTCCGAGCCACACCCACTTTCGGTCCGGTCTTCTCTCCGCCCACTCCAGCTGTGTGACTGTGCTTACGCATCTGCGCGGGAACAAGAGCTCCGCCCCTCCGGGAAGAAACACATGGCAACCAGCAGGTGACAATGAAAACCTGTAGGAAGAGCAAAAAATAGATCGGCTGATTGAATACGTAAATATGGTTTTATTGCATTTTATGATACACGACTTACCAATTGATGAAAGCTTTAAAAAAAACAATGATTACCTCTAAGAAACTTGTTATTTTGCTCCAGAATACATTTATTAAAGGGGAAGTTCACCCAAAAATCAACTTTGTGTGATAGCAGTTGTCCGCTTTGTGAGTCTAGTCTAGTCATTTGGATAACTTTAATGATGGAGCGTTCCATGTTGACCACCATATCATATAACATGACAACATTTTCAACATATCAAATTATCAATAGGTGAGTAAAGTATGAAAGAATTGTTTTGGGTGAACGTTTCCTTTAAATGAAAGTGAACTCAGGTCACCTGTGTTGATCGTATTTAATGTGCAGCTCCGGAATCTTGAAATCCTCAGAAACTGTAAAACACAAACAATGGAATCAAATAGAATTTCGCTGTTTTTTGACAAACTCCTGACATAAAAAAGCATATTAGTTATCATTAAAAGACTACTGGACTACAGTATTAAGGTTCATTGACCTGGTGTCACAGGGGCGAGGGGTGGTGGGGTCGGGGGGCGACCCAGCGGGTTGTTCCGCACATCCAGTTTAAGTAGTGGGTGGGAGTGCAAACTTTCTGGAATACTTCTTAAATCATTACTCTGAATTACTAAATGCCTCAGAGATTGGAGAAATCCTGACAGAGAGAGAGAGAGAGAGAGAGAGAGAGAGAGAGAGAGTGCAAACTAAATGACGTTACAGATTTAAGAGAACTACCTGTTTATTAATACAAAGTTATAACATTTGATTTTGCATCAAAGCGTTGCTTTACCCAAACTTTCTGGTAGCACCCTGAGTCTGTTATTGGACAGCTCCAGCGTGTGTAAGTTATCCAGGTGTCCCAGTTCATCTGGAAGACCCTCCAGTAGATTAAATGACACGTCCAGCTCCTCCAGCCCGCGGAGGAGCCCCGACACACGGGGCAGATCCACCAACCTGTTCCCCATCAGGTTCAACCTCTGAAGGGACACCAGCGTCCCCAGACCCTCAGGCAGAGCTGTCAGCTCATTGTGACACAGCAGGAGCTCAAGAAGGTGCGATAAGGAGAGAATGCAGGTAGGAAGAGACGAGAGACGGTTAAACGAGAGATCCAGATGAACGAGGAAAGAGAGTGAGGAGAGAGAAGGAGGGAGAGAGGTGAGGAGACCGGGCAGAGGGTCACCGCAGGCGTCATGGAAGCGGTTTCCTTGAGTTGGAGACAGAATAGTGTAAGAGGAAGAGGAATATAAACACATTAAAAGAATAGAGATCGTGCGTGTACCTCTGATAGCCAGCGAGCGTAGGTGTTTGAGTCGAGGCAGCACAATGAGCGCTCTCTCTAGCGCCCCACCGTGCTCTGAGCCAAGTCTGAGGTACTGCAGGCATCTCATCTGCTCCGGAACGCACTCCAATAACACCGGCAGAACTTCTGCTCCGCCCCGATACACATCCAGCACCAGCCGGCCCTCTGCCAGCACGCCGTCCAGCTCCACCGACGGAGGAAGAGGAGGAGAGAGAGAGGGCAGAGAAGAGGAAGACGACGACATGCTGAGGTGCGAGAGACACGGAGAGGTAGAAGAGGGCGCGCCGTCTGAGATGGACGGAGCCCAGGTGTCCGTCAGGCCCGAGGAGAGAGAGGGAGGATCTCTGTTATCCGCTCCGATCGCTGATTTCGACATCGGAGTTTCCAAAACGTTCAACTGCTCAACTCTGGTTGAGATTCGGTTCAGACAGAAATCCGGTGAGGTGTCGGAATGAACCTTTTTCACTTCTGCATCAGTCGCCGGCTCTCTTTCTTCTAGACGGATACAGAAATCATTCCAATCATTAAATGTTAAAAAACGTGCCACTAGATAGTGGTTACTATTTAGAATTGACGAAAATGATTATAATTTCATTTATATAATCAATTTAATAGTTTTGAACAGTGTTTGAAACAAATATTGACAAAGTAGTGGCCTAAAAAGAGGCGGCCCAACTTTGGAAAATTGACTTTTTTCAAGTATATTATTACAAATCAAATGTATGAAATAATATTTGGTGTGTAAAGATCAACACAAGTATAATAATCAAAAAGGAATTCCAAAAAAAGACATACCCGTTTCCGTCCGTGATCGTGTCATCGCTCCTCTTTCTCCATCATCTATGATGGTCCGTCCCCTCTCCTCAACCTGTCCATTCAGTCTCTCCATCTACTCTCTGTGGAGTCCTTCAGCTCCTCCTACAAACAGTGAAAACCCGCTGGGAGGAGTGATGAAGCTGACGTCTTCATCCTCATCTCTCCATCTCTGTGGTGGGATCATATCTGTAGACCCGGCATCCATGTCCAGACACGTCCCTCTACGGAAGTGAAAAAGCTTCATTCACAGAGAAAGAAAGGTGTTAATTGAAAAGTACTATGGATCTGTAAGGCAACAGTAAAATTCACCATCTACACCAATATATCAGCATACCATGACGTCATTCAATTGATGATGATGTAAATACTTGCATTAAATAACCTTCACTCCAGAAATCATGTGCCAAAGCATAACAGTTGATCTTGTTACTACAGTAAAACCACGGTACACTTACAGAGATGTTCTTTACATGTTTTAAGAAATGTATATTCATTTGTGTATTTGACAGTGACAATGACATTAGTAGGAATCAATGTAGTATCTTTAGCTCTTATAACGAAGTTACTTTGTGATTTTTTAGGGCAGCAAAATTCGTTCATTAATGTATTCGTACGTGTAACGTCACACACACAAAGCAATTTAACTCGTGTAAACTATTGACAAACACTTACACAACTGCTGTATACCAAGCACGCGCTTCTTGACGTCACTGCAGCCCTAAAACGATACAATAAAGCGAACATGAAGAAAACTCAAATCAAACTTATATGACGTGTTTACATGTGTTAAATCTCAAGGGTTAACTTCCGTGTTGCGCGCACATGTTTCGGGTTGACGCGCGCCGCGGAACTTTGAGCAAAAGGCGGGACGGAATCTCTTAAAGAAACAGTAACCACTGAAATGAGTAGAGTAGAATAGAGTAGAGTAGAATAGAATAGAATAGAGTAGAATAGAATAGAATAGAGTGGAGTGGAGTGGAGTGGAGTAGAGTAGAGTAGAGTAGAGTAGAGTAGAGTAGAATAGAGTAGAATAGAGTAGAGTAGAATAGAATAGAGTAGAATGGAGTGGAGTGGAGTAGAGTGGAGTGGAGTGGAGTGGAGTGGAGTAGAGTAGAGTGGAGTGGAGTGGAGTGGAGTGGAGTGGAGTGGAGTGAAGTAGAGTAGAGTAGAGTAGAGTAGAGTAGAGTAGAGTAGAGTAGAGTAGAGTAGAGTAGTGTAGAGTAGAGTGGAATAGAGTGGAATAGAGTGGAATAGAGTGGAATAGAATAGAATAGACAGGAGTGGAGTGGAATAGAATAGAATAGACAAGAGTGGAGTGGAGTGGAGTGGAGTGGAGTGGAGTGGAGTGGAGTGGAGTGGAGTGGAGTGGAGTGAAGTAGAGTAGAGTAGAGTAGAGTAGAGTAGAGTAGAGTAGAGTAGAGTAGAGTGGAATAGAGTGGAATAGAGTGGAATAGAATAGAATAGAATAGAATAGAATAGAATAGAATAGAATAGAATAGACAGGAGTGGAGTGGAATAGAATAGAATAGACAAGAGTGGAGTGGAGTGGAGTGGAGTGGAGTGGAGTGGAGTGGAGTGGAGTGGAGTGGAGTGGAGTAGAGTAGAGTAGAGTAGAGTAGAGTAGAGTAGAGTAGAGTAGAGTAGAGTAGAGTAGAGTAGAGTAGAGTAGAGTAGAGTAGAGTAGAGTAGAGTAGAGTAGAGTAGAATAGAATAGAGTGGAATAGAGTAGAATAGAATAGAATAGAATAGACAGGAGTGGAGTGGAGTGGAGTGGAATAGAATAGATTAGAATAAAACAAGAGTGGAGTGGAGTGGAGTGGAGTGGAGTGGAGTGGAGTGGAGTGGAGTGGAGTGGAGTAGAGTAGAGTAGAGTAGAGTAGAGTAGAGTAGAGTAGAGTAGAGTAGAGTAGAGTAGAGTAGAGTAGAGTAGAGTGGAATAGAATAGAATAGAATAGAATAGAATAGAATAGAATAGAATAGAATAGAATAGAATAGAATAGAATAGAATAGAATAGAATAGACAGGAGTGGAGTGGAGTGGAATAGAATAGATTAGAATAAAACAAGAGTGGAGTGGAGTGGAGTGGAGTGGAGTGGAGTGGAGTGGAGTGGAGTGGAGTGGAGTGGAGTGGAGTGGAGTGGAGTGGAGTGGAGTGGAGTGGAGTAGAGTAGAGTAGAGTAGAGTAGAGTAGAGTAGAGTAGAGTAGAGTAGAGTAGAGTAGAGTAGAGTAGAGTAGAGTAGAGTAGAGTAGAGTAGAGTAGAGTAGAGTAGAGTAGAGTAGAATAGAATATAATAGAATAGAATAGACAGGAGTGGAGTGGAGTGGAGTGGAGTGGAGTGGAGTGGAGTGGAGTGGAGTGGAGTGGAGTGGAGTGGAGTAGAG
The DNA here is from genome assembly GCF_947034865.1 of Barbatula barbatula. Lineage (NCBI taxonomy): Eukaryota > Metazoa > Chordata > Actinopteri > Cypriniformes > Nemacheilidae > Barbatula > Barbatula barbatula. The sequence continues at coordinate 15,960,271 of NC_136788.1, read as the reverse complement.
TAGAGTAGAGTAGAGTAGAGTAGAGTAGAGTAGAGTAGAGTAGAGTAGAGTAGAGTAGAGTAGAGTAGAGTAGAGTAGAGTAGAGTAGAGTAGAGTAGAGTAGAGTAGAATAGACAGGAGTGGAGTGGAGTGGAGTGGAGTGGAGTGGAGTGGAGTGGAGTGGAGTGGAGTGGAGTGGAGTAGAGTAGAGTAGAGTAGAGTAGAGTAGAGTAGAGTAGAGTAGAGTAGAGTAGAGTAGAGTAGAGTAGAGTAGAGTAGAATAGAATAGAATAGAATAGACAGGAGTGGAGTGGAGTGGAGTGGAGTGGAGTGGAGTGGAGTGGAGTGGAGTGGAGTGGAGTGGAGTGGAGTGGAGTAGAGTAGAGTAGAGTAGAGTAGAGTAGAGTAGAGTAGAGTAGAGTAGAGTAGAGTAGAGTAGAGTAGAGTAGAGTAGATATATTTCTCTGTAAAAATCCAGACATTTTTTAAATGTGGAGTCGTTGCAGATTTATTGTGGTGGTGTGATTGTGGATGAGAGAATGAAGTGAAACATCTTTCTCTGGTGTTGCTGTGTTTGTTTATGAGCGTGTCCGAACATGTTCCATTCGAGCACCTGCTGAAGTGTGCAATTGGATTTTCCCTATGAGACCAGAGGCGAAGAATCCATGATACATTTTATTTTCATGAGGAGAAAAGACAAGAATAGGGCATGAGATTAACATCTGAGCATCTGAAGAATTTTATTTTGAAAGATAGGAAAGTTTTGAACTGGGTCGGTCTGATATCATAATAATACAATTATTTTTATTGTTTTTTTATATAAGAATGACAGTTATGCTATAAGTGAGAGGTGAAATAAAAGATATTTCATACTAAATAGCAAACTGATTCTTTTTAAACATCAGTGTTTAGATGAAATGTAAAAATGATTGATCTCACAAAAGTATATCGATATGCTGTTTATTAAAAACACATGCAGTCAGAATGTGGGCCAAAGGATTCAGTTTTGCAGTTGTTATTTCACAACAAATGTTTTAAGGAACAGAACAATTTAGGAACAAAAAGGTTCACTCATCATGTCCTACAAATCTAAAAATGATATCTTATGTATTAAAAAATATCTGCATATCCGCATCTCAACGATTTCCACATCCAATAGCACGAACACGATGTTTAATATATTTTTTAATAGAGTGTTTTTTTTAAATGATGTCATAAGGACGTGTGATGTAATGTCAAATAAAAAGTGACCATTTGGTATACACCTTGTACACATTTAATCTAAATCATGTTACATTTAAAACGTTCATGAACACGTTGTGTCTTCAAACAACATGAACATACAGTGACAAACTATGGATTTAACAAGTTGACCACTTTCATAGACACAATAATAATACAAACTAAAGTGAATATACACAGAAAACATCTGTGAGATTTGTAAATGTAACTGCATTTATTTCCTCTGCATTTGCTTTTTATTTTCAAGATTGGCATAACTATTATTATTATTATTTGGCAAATGACTACATCCCATAAAAGCATAACAAGTGTGTTTCAATGCCACCAGGACCAATTGTTACCGTATGTTCCATATTGCCCCGCGTGAGAAGTATTTTGGGAGAGATGCCCAGAATTTTAATTTGTGGAACTGTGGTGGTTCCACCTCTTGGACTGGATAAACACATTATTTGTAGTGTCGGCCTTGTCAAACTTTCAAACATCCCAACGCAGACTGTGAGAACACGGCCCGTTTTCCACTAATAAATACACAGAGGGGCTTTCTAGGGATGACACATCTTTTCTCAAGTTAGAAAAATGATCAAAACATTTCTACAGGGTATTCTGTCCTTGAAATGCCCCCGGGAGGACAGTGTCAATGGGAGGAGCATTGGTAAGATGTGTTGTAAAACACTGTACAAAGGTGGAAAACAACATACAGAAAATAGGGCTTCAGTCATTTTAACACCCCGTCTTTACACCAGGAAACTGACACCGATTTAAGAAATATAAATACAATAAAATACAATACAATAAAAATACATATATATATATATATACATACACAGAGTGGGTAATAGAAATAGCAGTAAATTAATAAAATAAATAAATCGCTTGACAGCACATGTTCGTGGAAACATTTCAAATGACAGCCCAAGAGGGAGGGGCGGGGTATACAGTCTCAGCGTCCGATTGGCCGACACCGACGAAAACACACCCACGCCTCAACACGCCCCTCCCTTCGCACTTGCATAACAACCGGTGCCGAAGTCACCAAAACAAACTCACCGGTGACTTTACGCAAAGTTATTAAACACGCAAGATGCGTCGCGTTCAAGTCACTGGAAGGAATCGTCTGATTTAGAAAGTTAATATCGTGGTAGTTACAACCGTTGAAAGGAAAAGAAACAGCTCGATGCGTCAAACGCGGAGGATTTGATCACAGATTGCCGTAAAGAATCGTTCAGCATGTTTCCTCTCGACTCTCCGTGGAACATTTCTTTCGCCGGATGCGGTTTCCTCGGGATTTATCACATCGGAGTCGCGAGCTGTCTGCAGGAACAAGCGCCGTTTCTGGTGGAGAACGCGCGTCACGTTTACGGCGCGTCGGCGGGCGCGCTCACGGCCTCTGCGCTTGTCAGCGGGGCATGTCTGGGTAAAATCTAAACGTCCTCAAAATCATATAAACTGTGATTAAAATGCGTATCAAACTCGCGTGTTTTATTAGAAATCTAACAAACAATTGTACCATGTTTCCTAGACTTATTTCATTTGGAATATTAACTATATCTGCAAATAACATGTAATAGTCAGTGTTGGGTAAGTTACTCTGAAAAAGTAATTAATCACTAGTTACTAATTACATATTCAATAGTGTAATGAAAAAGTAATTAATCACTAGTTACTAATTACATATTCAATAGTGTAATTAGATCACTGTACAAATTACTGATTACTAATTACTTTCTATATCCTACATCCACTTTGATTAGTTAAGTGAATCAAGGGTAGACATGAAGCGACTCTTAATTCATCCAAATAAATCATATACAAGTTCTCTCATTAACTGACTAAAGTATTACAAATGTGAGAAAGATGCGTACAAAGTTAGACTTTGAAATGTATTGTCAATTCCACTATTATATACATTACACAGTATTACATCTGAAGTATGTAATTCAATTACAGAGAAAATAAGAGTCATCCCTTACTTGAATTTTTTAAGGTAAAAGTAATTCAATTACAGTAACTAATTACTTAGTAACTAGTTACACCCAACACTGTTAATAGTTATATTTAATAATAATGCCTTACATTTAATCTATGGTTACTGTAGTGAAAACATAGTAGCCTACCCCAAATTTACCAGGGTACAGTTAGCATTGTTTAACCATTGTAATTGTATTTAGCCCTTCAAAATGACTACGCTTTACTATAGTAAAACTATGGTCAGCGGTAGGAAGGGGGTAAACATGTACCATGCTAATTCCATTGTATTTTCTATTTCAACCTTGAGGATTGAAATACCGGGTGTTCTCTTGAACCATGGTAGTTCCTTAAAATAAATATGATCATATTGTGTAACCATGATACATGAAACACCCATGGAGTTACTTTTTGACAGTACCACGATACCGCCGTGGTATTTTGATCTATACTTAGAAATTACACTGCTTGTGTACCATCACGTAACCATCACCTGCTGCTTATTGTCAATGTCTCAACACGACTGCTATCTTTCCGTTCGGGTGACAGGAGAGGTGGGGGCCAACTTCATAGATATGGCTAAAGAAGCCCAAAAGCGCTTCCTGGGGCCCATGCACCCCTCCTTCAACCTGGTTAAGATCCTGCGGTCCATGATGCATCGCTCGCTGCCACCCAACGCTCACAGCATTGCCAACGGCCGTCTGGGCATCTCTCTGACTCGGGTCACTGATGGAGAAAATGTGCTGGTGTCACACTTTAGCAGTAATGAAGAACTGGTGCAGGTGTGTATTAACATATATTATATACTGTTTAGGGTTCAGGTTACTTTGTTTGTTTTAAATCATTTGTGTTTTTTTGTGTGTGTATGTGAGTACAGGCGTGTATATGCAGCACTTACATTCCCGTGTACTGTGGCCTGATTCCTCCGACCCTGCAGGGAGTGGTGAGTGTTCAAGAGGCTATTGTATATCATTACCCATAATTCATTTACATCTGCACTACGTGATAAGAGTCTTTGTTGACTTTAGTCGTCATTTCTTTATCCTCATTTGTTTCAAAACCTGTATGTGACTCTTTCTTCTGTGGACAGAGAAGATATTTTGAGAAATGTCTTAGTGGTTTTGTGTTCATACAATGGAAGTCAAGAGGGTTTAATGCTGTTTGGCTACCAACATTTTTCAAAATATCTTCATTTTTGTTCTTCAGAAGAAAGACAGACATACAGGTGGACGTGTGGATAAAAGGATTTGTATTTTTATCATAATAATCCTTTACCCTCTAAACGGTTTTGTAGTCTATGCTAGTGACCTTTGCCCTGTACTAATGCATTCCTGTGTTGTTTATGGTTTTGTATTTTTGTATGTAAGTGCGTTTGTCCATGTCACATTTCACCCTAAAATCTAAAGAAATGAAATGTCGCATGGAAGAAAATGAGGTATGTTTGGTACCATGAAGATTTTTGTCAGTTTCATATCTCCTCGAATGCTCGAAGTCGCTGCATTCGATTTCTAATATCAAGTTATATATAGCAAAAGCTATTTGTATTTCATTTAAATGAATAGATAAATAAATGTAGTTTAAAAAGTAAATTAAATGTAGTGAATTAAAAAAAGCATAATAAACATGATCATGTCAATGCAAACATTTGGGATGTGTTGATAGTTAATGTTGATGTAATATAACATCTGATGACATTCACTCTTTTACTTTTCATTTACAGTACGTGTTACTGTGCTTTTTTCTGCTCTAAACTTACTCTTTTAGAGAAACAAACATCCAGACATCATCCATTCTCTATCCGTCTCCATCGGACTCCCTTGGATAACAGCCGCACCTAAATAATCTTTCTGATATAGAACAAATGACTCATTAAAAGGAAGCATTTCACGATATTGCTTTCGTGTGTGTTTGCTTCAGCGAGGACCTGATCTTAGATCATAAGTACTGAGCGGGTGTCCATAAGCCAGTGTTGACACAGCTGGCACGTGGTGCAGAAGGCCGTCCAAGTGGGGCGACTCTTGCAGCTCCATCTGCGCCCGAGCGAGTGAATGAGTCAGTGTGTGTGTGTGTGTGTGTGTGTAGGCAGGGGATTACTGTATGTTTGCATATCTATGTGGCAGTTTGTGTTCCAAACAAGCATCCCAAATGATGCCCGTATGCCTGTTCTTTTTGCTGTTGTGGCATTGCGGTAAAACATTGACCTGGATCTCTGGTCTAGATGTAATGTTATGTTCATAGTTTGTGTGACAGATGTCTCTCTCTCTCTTTCAGCGGTATGTGGACGGGGGCATCAGTGATAATTTACCGCAGTACGAACTGAAAAACACCATCACGGTGTCTCCGTTCTCAGGAGAAAGCGACATCTGCCCACGAGACATCAGCTCGACCAATCTGCACGAGCTCCGATTCACCAACACCTCCATTCAGTTCACGCTAGCCAACCTGTACAGAGTAACCAGAGCTCTCTTCCCACCTGACCCTCTGGTACAAACCATAGACGACGCATCCATGTTTTTTGAACACTTTCTGTCTGTTGAATATTCCCTGTTAGCCGAAAATACACACACAGGCGTACAATCACATTTATGCCTCTCGCTCACGTCAGCGCTTTCCTCTTCCTCAGGCCATGAAGAATATGTGCAAGCAGGGATATAGAGATGCTTTACACTTTCTCAAGACTAATGGTGAGTCAGACTTATGTATCTCCAGATTTCACACTGCAGTTATTTTACACATCAGCATATTTGACCAAACCAAACGCTCCATTTACTTCTGAATATGAGCGGATGTCACTGATGTCATGAACTGTTTATGGAATACAGTTTATTATCCACAAGCCTCACAGCTGTGTTAGTGTAGATAAGTCTTTATTTCTGGTGGAAGTGAGATTTGTGTTTGAGTGACCTCTAGTGACCAATTCTTGCATTGAAACACAAAATATTTTTGGTTATACCCCTGTGCAATAATGGGTTATAAACAGTGTTGGACAAGTTAACTCTGAAACAGTGATTAATTACTAGTTATTAATTACATATTCAATAGTGTAATTAGATTACCCTCCAAAAAGTATTTAATTACTTATTACTGATTACTTTCTATATCCTATATCAACCTTGATCAATAAGGATAGACATGAAACGGGTCTTTTAATTCATTCAAATGAATAATGTAAATGTGCACAAAGTAGTGTTAATAACTGACCAAAGGATTAAAAGTGTGAGAATTATACATTAAAGCGCGTATTTTAAAGTTAGACTTTGACATTTTAATGTCAATTCCACTATTGCACACACATATTATATCACTGTAGTTAAATTACAGAAATATATTTGACTTTTTCAAGGGAAAAGTAATGAAATGATAGAACTAATTACTTAGTAACTAGTTACAACCAACACAGGTGATAATATATATATATATATACATTTTAATAATAAAAAAGAATAACAAATAAAGTTGAGAAAAAAGGCACAAATAATTATTAATAGAAAACAGGTGATACCAAATCAGAACTCAATTTAATTAAAATAGTTTTTCATTTATTTAAGTTATTTATTTATTGGCTGTTATTAGTTTTTAATATTTAAAATTATTCCATGTTTGGTCCTCCACAGTGTTCTGCATGAAATCTTTAGAAGTCGTGTATTTGAATCACTCACATCACTTGCATCTCCGATGGTCAGAACATCTGTATTACAAATACTGCATCAATTATTCTGTGTTGTGTGCACAAGTAGATCTTTTCCATCACGTGTGTGTGTGTTTTCTAGGTTTGTTACAGTATCGCGGCCCACACCTTATGCTTGCCATTGCTGGTGGGGGTGCTGAGGATGACTCCGACAATGAGGATGATGAAGGTCATAATGAAGAGTCACAGAGAAGATGTGAGAGAGGAGGAGAGGCCAATGATCACTCGAGCATCGAGGAACACATCTTTGAACATCTGCCTCCTCGAGTACATAAAGGTGCTGATAGATAACAGAATCATGATTATAGTTTATTTATAGTTTAAGATTTCATTCGGATACCATTGTAATACTATGGTTTTTAAACATTAACAAAAAAGATTCGTTGTGTGGCCATGTTTTTTACCTATGTTATGGTAATAGCGTGATTTTATTGGCACTTTTTAAGAGCAGCCTATATTCTAAACAAAATGGGTCAAATATATGTGGTCTTTCGTCAGCACTGGTCGAGGCGTGTAAAGAAAGGAGGAACCTGTTGCAGTCACTAAGTAACCTGCTGCCAGTCAGGATGGCGTCGGCCATCTTGTTTCCCTACACACTTCCTGTAGAATCAGCCGTGTCGATGAGTATCAGGTAATTCTGACTGACAAACACTAGTGTTCATTAAGTATTAAATACATAAGGGTGCCGAATGAACACATGACATGGTCAAATGGGTTTTAATGAGAAATTGGCTTATAAAAATGAAGGCAAAATATAACAAAATGACACAGAGTCTATGTTTATATAGTGTAAGAATACATAAATACATATACGTGTGTACATATACACAATCTCCCGTTGATTTGCTGCAAATATAGCGTACAAACTAAGCAAAATAAAAAAATGCTATTCAGGGTAAAGCGCACAATTCTAGCAGGTCATTTATTTTACAAATAACTTAAAAAGTGACATCCAAACCTTGCGTGTACAGTATGTGGATAAACATATGTGATACATGTTTGTGTCCTTTGCCAAATATTATGTGGGTCACATAATCAATCGAGCATTCGAAGTTTGAAACTTTCAATTTTATTCACCGGGCTTTGGAATCGTGAAACTGAACAATGATTGACTTTCTCTTTTCTCAGACTGTTGGAGTGGTTGCCAGATATTCAAGAGGATGTGGGCTGGATGAAAGAGCAAACAGTGAAACTGCTGCAAAGTTTAGTAACTCATGCAGGAAGGAGCATGTCGCAGCAGGTGTCTGCACGGTGAGAAAACACTCGTGTATGCAAACACACACACAAACACACACACATGCATACAGTAGATCTCTCACCCACTAAGAGACAGTATGTTTTTACGAAAAACGAATCCTAAGTGGTTAGATTCGATGAACTTCAATGGAAACGAAAACAGCACTGCTGTCGTGCATATATCCAAAATAAACTTTAACTTGATGTTCTAAAAAGACAAGCAGGTTCGAAGAATAAAAACAATATTTGTATTCTGTCCATTACAGCTTTTCCTATCAGCTGGAATTTAAACATTCCCAATCCGTCCCGGCCAGCTTCAGCGCGGGCCGCCTGCTCCCGGGTTGGATCAGTGGGGGCAGCTCATCTGTGTTGGATGCCATGCTGCGATTGGATCAGTACCAGCGTCAACTCCTGCCGGGGTTATTCTGTGTCAATCTGGACTTCCGAGGGTCTTTCACCGCCAGCTCGACGACTGAGAGACACCAAGACGCAGATGAGGGTCTTACCATGCGCCCACTTGGACCCTCTTAACACCAGCTTGCTTCCTTAACAATAGGGATATTATATCCCACACTGCAACGTTCCATGGAGTGATTTCGGAGAGTGAGGCCTTGTGCTGAACTTTAAACATTTCAAGGCCTGGTGGTGTGCATCATCGGAATGACATTTCATCAAACGCTCTGGGATTCTTTGCTTTTTGTAAAGTTTGATTTTATCTCGCCGCTGACGATGAACTTTTGATGCAATCACGTCTTCCTGGAGGCTTTGAGAAAACACAAACTGGATGTTTTCAATTTGAATGTCGGAACGAAAAGCAGATTTTCAGTTTTATTTTAAAGAGATCTACATTTGTAAAACCCTCTGGAGCGTTCGTTTGCTTCCGTCGTAAGCGTCTTATTCTAACCCCGACATAAATAAAAAACTGAATGAGGAAATCAATTTCTTTGGTTATGGGCCGCGTGTCACAGATTTGGTTGTTTGTATTGAACTTGCATAAACGGAGAACATTCCGAGCGGCTATCAGAAAGAAATGTATGTCAGAAAGTTCCTGCATGTGCTTTGCGTGTCGAATCCGTAGAAAAATTCATAAAGTCATTGGATGTGTCAGTATTTACAGTATTTATGTTTTGAAGGAAAAAGTATGTCGAACTCTGTGCCAAACAAACTGAATGTTTCTAGACTTGGAAGGTTTATTTTGTATAGTCGTGTCTTATTTGATTTGTTTTGTTTATCTCAGATGTTCTTTTTCGAAACGGTTGCCAGACACGGATTATGCGCTGATCTAATCTGTTAATCCATGTAAATACGTTATAATCTAGGACTGGGCTTCTGGTGCAAATAAAATACATCTAATCTGCCTAATGTGCAAATCCAAGTGTTAAAGACTTATTAAAGTTCAAATATTAAAGGGTTTTGATAATTCACTTCACAAGTTATATTTGAACCCTGCGCCTATGTGCATTATGTGTATGTGAAATGTTCTTGATGCATTATAGGTGAACACATTTACATTAAACATTAAACATTAGATATTTTGTCACATCATTGCATTATAGAGACTCCCAAAAGTTTTCCTCCAGCATAAAATCATTCTGTTTGGATAAACGGAGTCATAGGTGCCTGGGGAATGTTTGCAAATATCCTGACTTTTATAGACATGCTTTTACCGCTCTTGTAAACATTTTGCATTTACATTTGAGTCTTTTTATTTGGTTTATATGCTTTTCTGCTCAAATGATCAGACATGAAATGGGCCAAAGTACGCGTCAAGTTCAAGTGCGTCATTCTGACGCTGCGCTCCTATTGGCCGGTGGAGAGGCGCTCGGCTGTCCGCGTCCGGCAGGGGGCGCGTTTAATTCCGCCTGTTGCGTCTCTCCTCCTCCTCTGATCAAATGGCAGTGAGGGATCCGAATCTTTAAATGAATCGGATCGTTCGAACGACTCGCTTCAAGGAACCGATTGACTGAAATCATTCCCAAAATCCCCTACATTGGACAGACTGGGTCAAATCTATCCAATGGTTATATTGGGAGTCACACTGGTTTCAAATGCAAACTGCATTGGTCTCTGTGGATCTCTGGTAACATGTTGGGAACCAACAGAACTCAATTGAATCCTACTGGAATAAGAGCCCAATTTTAGCACATGACGATATTGCAATGGTTTTAATAGTAAACGGTACACGGTTCGTGCCGGTGTTCGCGATGGAAACCATAAAACGCGTATTTGTTTTAAGGATCCCTTACGGGAGTCGTTCACGCGCGCTTTGTGAGTCGGTTCGACCGAATCTTCAAAGCAATGAATCGGACATCACTTGTCTGATGAGCAGAAACTCCCCGGGTGAGACCGAGGGAGGAAGATGGCGGCCACTGACCGATCCCGGTCCGAAGCTGCGAAGCAGCGGCGCCAGGATCAGCTCCAACGGTGGCAGGGCTCGGAGACGGATCGGACCGAGGCGGAGGCGAGGGGCCAGTCCTCCGCTCCCGGAAACCGACGAGGCCGAGTGCGCTTCGCCCAGGGCGCCGTGTTCATGGCCGCCTGTTCCGCTGGGGACCAGGAGGAGGTGGCGGAACTCCTGCGACAGGGAGCTGATATCAACCACGCCAATGTGGACGGACTGACGGCTCTGCATCAGGTATCCGGATCGTCCGTGACGCGTTTACGCTTTCGTTAGATTGGATTTGAACGCTTTGCAAACTTTTCTCTGCGCCTTCATGAACCGTGTGGCACACGCGCCGGATCTGGTGAAGTGTTACATTGTAACAAAAGCGATCATTCAAATCTGCATTCGAGTTGAAACTTTGTAACATCCCGTCTTACAAGTTATGAAATGCGTTGTCCGTCTCTGGACGTCCCGTTACTGTACGTTGGTCAGTGGGTCTTTGCTAAATTACTGCTTAAATAGCTCAGAATTGTGTGTTCTGTCACATTGTAATTATTGAAAGGTAATATTGAAATGATGGTTATGTATATAGCCTAGGTTCTGTGTTGCCTTGCTGGCAAAGTTCTGGATCTGGACCAGAAGTTCTCGGCCTCTCTTTTCTGCCTTCATCTAGACTTGTTGCCATTTTCTTACTTTTAATATTTGTTTTACATTGTGTGCGGAAGGTTGCATCCGTGCTGTCTTGGCACTCATCTTGTGTATGTGTCTTTCTTTATAAATGAAGACTAGGGAGTGTCTTGGGCCTGTCCCGTAGCTGTCATGTTTATTGTGGCTACTGCCCACTTGTGATTTCAGCCTACCAGCATCCAGGTTTAACAGGCACAGCAAGACTGTCTTCATATCTTTGAGCTCTTTCAAGGAATGGTTGGAATTTGTTTTGTACCTTTTGATATAGGCTTTGTGTTTTGTTTTTCTCACTTTCGAATGTTTGTTTAATTCTACGGTTAGGAGGGGTTATATATTGTGCTATTGTTTTCCTTCAGTCCTTCAAGTAGAAACTTTCTAACCCTTGTGCAGGGTATTCATCTTCAATGTTATAAGCGTGATTAGAGGAATTTATAAAAACAACAAAAAAAAATCGCAGCTATGGGCTGAGCGCTCTGCCGATGTTACAGTTGTCATTGTGATGTCACAGCTGCGCAGGTATGCAGCAACGGCGGCTTTGGGCCTTATGTCACACCTTCTAAGTACATGTATACACTTCTTCACGCGTACACGCTTGTGTCCGTGTGCGTTCTCAAAAGTGACGACAGGTCAGATGCAGTTTTGAAATGCGACTTTAAACCCTGGTTTGCTTAATTCATGTTACGTTACGTTTTGTGTTTTGGTCATCTTTTTGAGATTAGAGGAAACTGCTTTTTGTTACTGAATGTTTTGGTTTGATTTGTTGCGTGGCGTGGCGAGCTTTAAGTCCATACTCTGTTTTGCCGTGACATAAGCTGAATTTTATGAGAGGAAAAAGCACCGATGAAATCATAGCTTGAAGAACACTGACCGTAAGCCTGGGAACACACAGCCCTCTGTGTGTGTGTGTGTGTGTGTGTGTGTGTGTGTTTGTGTGTGTGTGTTTAGCTCTGGACAGAATCAGTGTCACATCCTGTTAAAGACACTGTTTTGCCTCTCTGCTACACACACACGTGCACACACACATATACACAAACATCAACACATATGCTCCCCTCAGTCACAGATAGAGTAACAACGATGGTTTACCACCCAATCGTCCTGAAGTAAACAGACGTTCCGTACGCAGATGGTCAGGGAAAAGAATTGTGACCAGATCTTTTCCTGCTTGTTAAGTGTTTCTCAGGAGAAAGACCATCATGAGTCAAACCAAACACACAAACCTGAACTTCGTATTCAACGGCTTAAAAGAACTCAAACATTTTGACTTCCACTAGCTTTTAAACAAGCAAATTTTTAACTTGTTTATCCGTCATTCATTTTTATGTATTGAATAATCCCAAGCTAGAACAATTGAAGGTTTTTTATAAATTCCACCTGTCACGCGCGTGCAAGCTTCTACTTGATAAAATATTCAAAATCTCATCAAAACTAGAAATATATATCGAGCAGATACTGAGTGCTGATTGGTCAATTAACCGTTTCAACTTGACCCAATAGCTCAAAACAGTAAGAGCCATTACTGACGTTTACTTTATTATTCCATGTCAAGACCGATATCTTCTAGAGTTAAGATGGAATTTGCTGGATAAAATGTGTGTCCGTAATATATTATGTAATTTCTTTATAAAATAGTAAAGCAGTCAAAGTTTTGCTATATTGTATTTCTTGTGCGGTATAGGTATAGCGCTTGCACCTTATTGCATAATAATATTTATGTTAATATTCGTATTATATCCAAAATGGTCTAAGCGTTTGAATACTTATTTTAATATTGTTTCGTCCTATGTATAAACATTTGTGTGTGGGGCCAAAAGTTTACTTGAGTCTATATGAGCGTGTTTAAAGATGTTTATAATGAATTGAAGCGGTGTGAGCGCTCGCATGTGCGATGATGCTCTGTCCTTGCTCATCCCGATCTTGGTCCTGTTGTTCTCCTGTTGCTCGGTAACGGGAATTAAATATAGTTATTGCTCTTTAAATTTTTCCGTCCCTTCTATCCAAAGTCTCTCTCTCTTTCTCTCTCTCTTGTGAGCGCATGGAAAACATTCTTCATGCAGTACAAGCCGCTGTTGTCAGAAGGAAAGGCCAGTCGCTCTGAATCACACACACACAGTGACCCAGTCAAGAACTTCACACCTTCTCTGTAAAGAAGGTTCCCACTGTTCTATAGAATCCCACACAATGCGAAAGGGGTTATGAATAGAAACGTCTTTCTGTCCACACACAGAGAGAGAGAGTGAAAAACGAGTGCAGTGTATGTTTAGATTTCTATAGGCTGCCGGTGTCCTCTGAGAGATGATGATTTGCTTCGAGGCCGCAGGATGTTGGGCCCATTTTCCCCCTCGAATCCATGTTACTGTAAAGCAAAGGCTGATGTGTGTTACTGCTGCAGTGTTACGCTTGCCAACCACCTCAAGCTACTATAAATGATGGATACCCACAGTTTCAAAGTATACAGCCAAGCTACATGTGACATTAGAAAAGTATTTAGCTGCATTACAAGAAGCTACTTGTAAAAAGTAACATTCAGCAACTTTGAAGCTATTTAAAGAGACCATATGCTTTAACTGTATAGTTGTTATACAGTTTATATATTATTAAAATGTTGTTTTGCACATCAAAGAACTCGGTTAGGTTGACTGAATTACATTTGAGCACATATTGGTTTTGTGTAATCGGTTTGGAGAGCATTTATTTTGCCTTGGGCTAATGCCAGCTATTTCATCCTGAAACTCTGAGCACACAAAAAACATGGATTTCCCATGATGCAATATGTGAATGTCACTAGGAATCACTAGTAGTCAGCAGAAAGCCATGACTGTATCATTAGTGTTATAAATCTAAAACTGTTATCAACAGTGTCCTGTGTATGAGAGGTACATCATACAGACATTTGTATGACATCAGTTTCTGTGTTTGTCTCTCTCTCTCTCTCTCTCTCTCTCTCTCTCTCTCTCTCTCTCTCTGTCTCTAGGCCTGTATTGATGAGAATGCAGAAATGGTTCAGTTTCTGGTAGAGAGCGGGAGTAATGTAAACCGAGGAGACAACGAAGGCTGGACGCCCCTCCACGCCGCCGCCTCATGCGGTTTCGTACAAATCACAAAGTGAGTAGCTCCGTCCCAAATTTGAATCAGCTGCCTGCCTTCCAACAAAATACATCTACGATATGTGACTGCGACAATCCAAAAGACAGATTTAGGTTATAAGTATAGCTGTGTTCTCAATAATAGCGCAAAGGCTGTCCTCAATGTTTTCAATACACAATTATTGTGGCCAAGAGAATTGACATATCGATACATCCATTAATGATTGAAACCATTAAATGAATTACACTTCTTAATAACGCGGTCATTGAAAGTACAGAACTTGTATTCTGTGACACTCCTAGCAAGTTGCACAAAATGTTGTTGTTGCAAATGATCTGTCATTTAAAAGTTGTATACAACGAGTAATAATTGATGAAAGTCTACTGTTTTGTCAGCTATTTAATAGTTACGTCTTTGCCGTGTCGTAGGTATTTGATAGAACACGGGGCGCGTGTGGGGGCAGTAAACAGCGAGGGGGAACTTCCCCTGGACGTCGCCACTGAAGATGCCATGGAGAGACTGCTGAAAGCGGAGATTAAAAAACAGGGTGAGAAATCTTTTAGCTATTCAACAAATGGGACGCTTCTTGCAAAATTCTCATTCCGACAGCGCTGTATTATCGTCTTAAACACTCCATGTGTCTGATCTGTGTGATCCAATTAAAACTAAACGCATGCGCACGCCCAACACAAGCTTTTTTTAGCGTGTTCGTAGGATGTGTTAGGGTTTGAGAGCCACAGAACCTGAACTTGCCACATCAAAGGCTTTATTAAAATACTGCATTTGCCTGTGCCTTTTTATAAACGCTTGTTAGACGTGTGTGTGAATGTGGGTATGAGTGTGTTTTTGTGTCACTCACTTGAGAACAGAATGATCTTGAACGCCTGTAGCATTTAATTATCAAGATAGCTCAGTTTATTGTGTTTCTCACTGATCCACTGCGTACACGCACCACCAGACATTTGACCATCAGCATGAAGTCTGCATGAAGGCCAAAACTCTTCATCTTTCAAAGATTTAAAGTCCTCATGTAACCCTTTCTTCCTGTTTCAAAGAAATAACCTCCACGCATTATACAAAGCTAAATGGGCCTTCGGGAGCTAGGAATTTTGTACTTCGATAAAAGCGGTCAATTGTAGTTGCCGGGTACCTTGTGAGTACAACTTTGTGTGTAAGTGTTTGTAAAACCGTTACTTTATAATGAATTTACAGGTATCGATGTGGAGCAGGCCAGGAGGGAGGAAGAGAGAGTCATGCTTCAGGATGCCACGGCCGTGATGGCAGGAACTGGCTCTCTTGTCCCTCATCAAAACACGCAGGCCACGGCACTGCATGTAGCTGCTGCTAAAGGATACATTGAGGTGTTAAAGTGAGTTCAAGCGTGTCTACTGAGATGGCAATGCGGTGTTGACTATATTTGTCAAGCACACCCTGTTATCAAAACGTTATTGTAGGAATAATACAAAGTTAAGTTTATCAATAACGTCATACCAACATTTGTTCCCAAACTGTCTAGCACATACTGAGTAATAGCTTAATTTGGGCGAATTTTTCAACTTCAAAGTGTGTGTAGTGTTGACCGTGTTCATCAGGCTAATCAACATTCGTCCCAGCACCTACTAAATTATAGCTTGTTTTATGCTAACTTTGCTACCCTGTTACATATATTTTGTTTATTAGATTTTTCGAGGAAAGAAGAAAATCACTATAACCGGTGTACTGTATTTCTGTCGGGCTCTGAGAACATCTTATTGAAAAAGGATGTGCACCCAAAAATAGAAATGCAGATCAGACCTGAATTGATAAATCATTTGTCAGGGTGCTGCTGCAGTGTGTGGTGGACGTGGACAGTCGGGACAGTGACGGTTGGACGGCGCTCCATGCGGCTGCTCACTGGGGTCAGGAGGAGGCCTGTAATCTGCTCGTTGAGCACATGTGTGACATGAGTGCGGTTAATATTGTGGTAAGAGCGCAGACACACTCACACGTGCTTTACAGAAATAAAGATCATTTAACATACAGTCATTACTTAATGAAGATTATTTGTGATTATTTTGTCTATGCGAGTAAAATGAGAATGCGAGTATTAAACAGTCGCAATTAAGTATTCCAACGCACCGTGTGATTGTGTCTCATAGGGCCAGACTCCACTCGATGTAGCCGATGAGAACCTTGTCGATGTCTTGGAAGAGCTGCAGAAGAAGCAGAACGCTGTAAGTTTGCATGTATGCGTGTGTTTATATATACGCTATCTTATCGTCTCTCTGCTTACAGTATGTTCAAAGAACGCTTTCACTGCAAGTAAACGAGCAGTTATCTTTGCCAAAAGAATGTTCGGCAAGCAAGCAAGAGTGTGTGTGTGTGTGTGATGCAGCAATGTGTTTGTTTGTTTATTTAATTTGAATGGTGGCAAATAATTGAACAACACTGAGAGCAACAGCTATAAAATGCAGATATCATAGTCTAGCGATAGCTAATTTAAAACATCCGTGCCTTAAACCTAAAGAGCTGTTGTTGTTTTTGTAAAGATGCGTTCAGAGAAACAGAAGATCCAGTCCCTTGTCATTGAGACCAGCCCGACTGTTTCCACGGCACCCGCTCGCCTTCGCAGGTAACTTCACGCATCACTTCCTGTGTGATGAATCCCAACATGACATGTTTATTTTTTGTAATTTATCTTTAACTATGATGAAGACATTGGGTCATACACATCTGTGTGTAAGCTACACTAGTGTGCATTACTGGACATTATAGTTTTATCTCTTGTACAGTTGTGTTGAATGGGGAAAATAAAAAATGTCGTAGCACATGTTGTCTGCTCACTGGCTTGTCTCTGATGTATTGACTGGCTGCAGGACATCAATTTCTCGTATGAGCAGCAGAGAAAAAATCACGCTTCACGAGAGAGAAAAGCACGCCCTCCCCACGCTCCAAACTCCGCCCACCGAAGAGGAGGACGAGGAATCCAGGACAGTGGTCGCCCCCAAAGCCTCCAGCAGCTCCAGTTCAGAGGAAGAGAGCGAATCGGAGAGCGACGCTGAGTCAGGTGACCAAAGATGATAAGCCACACCCACTATTATCCTGGAAATGGCGTCAGCTGAATGTCTGTACTTGTCTTTTTAGAAAAGGCAAAAACTCGAGAAATGATCAACAACAAGCGCAACAATTCTGCTTCGGTTGCGAGTGCTACGGTGACCGGCACAGCTGGAAACCAGGCTAAAAAGGTGAAGAGAGCTGTGCTGCCGCGCTTATAAGCATATTCGCGTTATTGTTTATAACTTGGGAACTGTATGGAATTGTTTTTATCCGTCCAAAATCATTGGTCCAAATATTTTCAAAAATCAATCAATAATAAACCGACAAAATGTTTGTCGGGGTAGATTTTGTTAGGAGTTATTATACCAGGATTATTTTAAAATAAGTTTCATTTATTTACTTATGTCATTTGCATTTAGGGAGAACCCGTCCAGACGTCAACCACAGAGGCTCCGGGTTCCTGGAGGACGTCTTTGCGTAAAGCGGACAGCTCTGTAACGCTGGGCTCTGCCAGGGCCTCCGACTCATCCGGTGACACCCTCAAGGGCTCTGAAACTAAACTGGGCATGACACGCTCGGCATCTAGTCCCAAACTGAGTTCTGAGAGCGATAATAAGGTAACTCACAAACACATGCAAACATCATACACAGACATACAAAGATTGATATAATTGTCTTAAAATGACATCGCTTCCTGTGTTTAGGAGCCCCGGCTTGCCCGCGTGCAGCCCACTCAGTCCAGACGCTTGTTCAGCATTTCAGACACCAACCCGGACAACTCCAGCAGGTGAGACACAAGATACCATTTTATACCCACCGACTGTACGTCTACTCGCCTGTTTTAAATCATTCGCCCATCATTCTGTGTGTAGCTGGTTGAGCCGGAGCTCTTCATACACACGCCGATCGAACAACCAGTCCGGCAACGACGTGTCGGGTCAGAACCCCTTGTTACCTCGCAGCTCATCTTATGGACGGAAGCTCGATGACCCTTCATTGACCTCTTTAACCACAGGAACCTCTGGACTCAGTCGTCTCAACAATCTAGTGGCTCAGAGGTTCGTGTGTCTCTCACTCTTTCTATTTTTATTTGTGCTTTGGGGGTTTAAATATTCAAGACTCTCTCACAGATCAGCCCAGGAAGAGGCCGATAAGAAGGAACCTGTTTCGGTGACAACCTCCAACTCCGTGACCACGACAGGGGACACAGATGCCAAACAGAGACGCAAGTAAGTGTGTGTGATGTACTTGAGCGTGTGCATCTACACAAATTATTCAGCAGGGAAGATTTTGTAGTTCTTTTTTTCTAGGTTTCGCTTTGTGTGTGTTGTAGGTCTTATCTGACTCCGGTGCGGGATGAGGAGGCTGAGGCTCAGAGAAGAGCCCGATCCAGACACCTCCGCCAGTCCAGACGCTCCACACAGGTTTGTCTGATCGTATTACTAACCAACAATCATTGTTTTTTTATTATGGATACTTGGCAAAAACTTAATTTTATTTATATAAATAAATCCTTATAACAGGATTAATTCATTACATTACTAACTGTGAAGCAAAATGTTCTCATAATGAAGTTTATCTACTTGGTCTCTTCTTTGTCTCAATTTTTATCAGACTAAATTTGATTAGATTTGTGCGTTTTAGAGCAGGGTTGCATGATACTAAAGGTGTAATATGCAATAATTTATAATCATGCGATATGCGATACGATAATGCTTAAAATGTGTCAATCAATTGATGATATTAAAATATATTTCTAAAATATATATATATATTTAAAAACTGATCTAATTGCATCTTTTGCATTTTTATAGAATAGAAAAAGCTTCTGTTTCACAAGTCTCTCTGCTATCTGAGTCGACCTAAAACAAATGACTATACGTAGCTTTAAAGTATTAAAGTCATTCAGTTTTTGCGAACTATTGCAATATGTACATTTGCACTAAATTTCGATAATTTAAATATATATTTCAGCCCCGATTTTAATGATGTTTAGATAATTGTTCTGTAAAACAAGGGGTTGATTAATCTGGTATTGGTGACACAAACACTCGTACAGCTGATACTGAGCAAATTGATGGAAGAGGTAGGACACTGACCTTTAACCGGACCCCTGACCCTAACACGAGGAAAACATTTGCTCGAAACGGTTTTGTGGAGTCTCTGTGTGACTCTCGCGTTTGGTCTTCAGGGTGTAACTCTCACAGACCTGCAGGAAGCGGAGAAGACAATGAAGACGGAAAACAGGGGGAAAGAGAAGGACGAGGAGGAGAAAGAAGCAAAGCAAAAGAAGGGAGACGAAGGGGTGAGAAGGGTCGAGCTGCTGTGTTTGTTTGACAATCATTAATCATTTACACAATCATTAAAACGAAACAAAATTGATTTCTCTCAAATGAACTGCAAAATGATTTAATTTGGTTTCTTTTGTCACGTGTTGGTGTGCAGGAGGTGAGCTGGCGATCTCGCATCGCTAACTTGCAAAAGTCAGATCTGCTAGGACTCACGCATCCCCCCGGCGCACCCCGTCCCGACAGACAAGGTAAAGTTTCACCTCTAAATCTTGATTTCATGACACACAGATATGATTGGTTATCTCTAAGTTTAACGTTGTTTATGCCTTGTTTAGTAGATGCAGACAGCGCTGCGGCAGACAGTGAGGAGTGGGTGAGAGAGCGCAGGAGGGCCAGGGCTCGGAGGAGAGGAAGGCCCGGGGAGGTAACCGGAGGACACATCTGACTAAACCAAAAGCTCATCAAGAAATTTTGTGATGGAACTTTGACCTCTCTGTGTTTTCAGAGCGATGACAATGACCCCAGCGGAGAGGAGGAGAGTAGTGGTGGGCGGGACCCACAGGTTTGACCAATCAGATTGTTCTTTTTTCATTTGATTGACACTTTCCTGTGTGAATGCTTTTTTCTCAGGAATAGTGTGAATGAATGGGTGTGAAAAAGGTTTTTTCTTCAGTTCTGTAGAATTTTGTTTCTTTGTGGACTGCTTATTGTGTTATACAAAGTTCATGCTGGTACTTGGTGTACAAAGACAGATGTTCTGTATCTTTCAGGCTCCTGAAAGGTAAAAAGACCATTAAAAATCACCCATGCGACTGCACAATAGTCTTCAGACGTCAGACAAATGTTTGACAGAATCGCAAAACAATCCATGCTGAACTCTGTCACATTTAATTAACCGATCAGATTTGTTTTGATTATAAAACAGCATTGCATTGTTAAAGTTGTTTCTTTTTAAATTACTTCAAGTATCTGAGGCATTCGTAGGTATTAAGTATGTTCATTCAGTCCCTCAATTTCTTTTTCCATTGCCTGACTCTTTTAGTTTGTTTTAGTTTATCTTTTAAACCCGAAGTGTGAATTGTTTTCTGTCTCCCTCTTGCAGACAGACAGGCATGTGAGCAGCAGGTATGAGTCTGACCTTTGACCTTTCATTCTGTTAAGCCATCGTGGCGTGTGGTTTTCTTATTTCATCTCTCTTTTCTCAGGTCTGATTCGGTCTTGAATGACTGTATTCTCACGCGAGGATCGGATTCCAGGGACTTTAAAAAGGTGGGGAGGAATTTGCAGGTTAACTGTGTGTTACGCGGAATTTTGCGTGTGTAACGTGTCTGTATTCGCATGTCTGTGTCTCAGATGTTTGAGGAGGTTTCCAGGGAAAACCGCCGTCTGCAGATGCAGTTATCAGACACGCAGAGAACCATTTCAATGACACGAGTTGAGCTGGAAAAGGCCACTCAGGTGCGCACAAACACACGAAAGCATATCTGGTGGATTGATGTAGGGTTATCATAATACCAAAACCTAAATATTTGATATAAATATTAACAAATTGAAAAAGTAAAACAATGGCATTTATATATATAATATACATAACTATGACTTCACCGGTGTATAAAGACCTAGCGTTATGTTTTAATGAGCTATTTCTATGTACCATAATCTTTTTTGTCTCTTTAACTTACACCGGCTCACAGAAGTAATCTTCTTATATGATTTTTAGTTGTGTATGTTTTCATGTTATACGTTTGACGTCATTTAGATCTATTGTGCTTAGAAATAAATAGATAGTTTGAAAATTAAACTAAGAGCTGATACTATAAACAAGTTTCCCTTTAGTTTCCTTTTGATATGGTTGTGAGAGAACGTAACTATGTTTGTGCGTAACAGAGGCAGGAGAGATTCACAGACTGCACCGCTCTGCTGGAGATGGAAAAGACAGTGAGTTAAAACTTTAATTCTGTTAAGAGCGCTTGAAAAACGCTCTTCTAGTCAGCCGCGTGTTTGGTGACTGAATTGGATCTTATGAGGTCACATCTGCTTTCTCTTTATCTCGATCTCTCAGGAGAGAAAGATGTTAGAGAGGCGTGCCGCCGAGCTTGAAGAGGAATTGAAGGTGAGAACGAAATACTTTGTAGACATGCGTGCTTTTATGCTGGTTGGCTCAGAAGCAGTTTGTGGATAAACCAATGTGCTTCCATCTTGTGAAATGTTTTAAATGTACGTTGCTCAATACTTTATCCCTGAGAGCAACACAGCTGAGCTAAAACAAGTCAAACCTGTTTAGCGTAAGACGTTTGTGTCGCTACACGATCAAGTGCGGTGCGATAAAGTGACGAGTTATAGACAGATTTCCATCTTAAGATTTGAGTTCTGTCAGCGTTGGGAATTAGCAAATTATCTAGAAAGTACTGAATTAGTTTTAGTTCACTTCTGGTTTCCCTCATGTCATTTCAAACGTGTACGACAAGAATTTTACAGCTAACGCTTTCGAAAAAGAGAAGTTTGTACAAAACAAATGTGCTGAAACCAAAAGCTGTGTGAGATACAGAACAAACTTGTATTATAGCACATCTATACCAGTCTTTAACCATTTTCTTTTTTGTCAAAATACCCTGTCGTTGTTCAGAAAACAGCAGCTGTGAGATTCTTCCAAAACATCTAATTTGGTGTTTCACAGACTAAAGAAAGTCGTATAGCTTTGGAGCAAAACTGAATGAATAATGGAAAAATTGTGATTATTTCATGGTTTCCGACAAGCCAATGCAACAGAGGTGAAGTCCTCGGGAAATAACTTGAACGTGTCTGTCGTGCAGGTTTTAGGAGACTTGAGAGCGGACAACCAGAGGCTGAAGGACGAGAACGGAGCTTTGATTCGAGTCATCAGCAAACTCTCCAAATAGAGAGCGGAGAAGAGAGAGAGAGAAACGTCCCACCCCTCCCCCAACATCCTTCCGAGGGCCAAAGGCGGCGAGAGAGGAGGGGTAACCGTCAGACACGAAAAACTACCGAGAAGAATGTCACTGTTTTATGCGGACGGGTCACAGTTTGACTTTTACCTTTCTGCTATACGTGTGCGTGTGGCGTGTTTGAACTTCATGCATGTTCTCAGGAGACCAACAAGGAGACGAAGCTTCGACTTTCTCTCTCTCTTTTTCTCACACACACACTCGCACTCATATGGGGACGCATGCACCATGCACATTCTCACAAGCGTGACCACACACACTCGACGCACATTCCACATCTCGGACAGCTGAGCTCTGCAGTATTGTTTTGCATCTTTGCACGCTGCGTCTGCAAAACACGCAAACACACAACTGAGAGGTTTTACCCCAAAATCCACAAAAAGTTGGCCTGGATATGAGGGTGTCGCTCAAGTTATTGACTCCAGATTTATTGACCAAACAAACAATTGGGGCGACAATCAGTAACATGCCGGAAAACACGCGAGGCGGTGGGTTCGCAGCCTGTTATGCTATGCATCTTGTTTTTTTAATGCGACACTTATGACGAGCGATGCGGAAATTTCTATTTTCGTATTTTTTACTGTTGTGTGAATCCGTCGTAGTCTTCGTGAGCAAGGATAATGTCTTTTGTTTATTGTGTAAATGTACAAATATTATTCGTTTGACATCATAAGCGCCATAAACTGTAACATGGTATCAGTTGCATTTTTCTCCACGTGTTGTTTTTCTAATATATTGAATGAATGTTGGCACTTAATAAAAGATGTGTGTTTGTAGCCCGGTGCCCTTTTCTTTGCTGTGCGTCAAATGTTTTATTTTCAGAATGACGAGTTTTATGATTTGAACGTCTAGATGAAATTTACAGTCTTTTGGATTTGATCTGATTTAGCCTTTCGTGCGATCTCATTTTATTAGTGCTTTCCTTGGTTAGGTAACTCACTGTGTTTTAAGATCTGCGGCTCTTTCTCATCACTCATTGCTCTGTAATGTCTATGTCCCTCCGTCTAGCAGATGTCCTACATCATCAGAAAAAACAAGAACAGCTGTAATAATCTAGCATTCCCACACACAGAGAGAGAGAGAGAGAGAGACGGGGAGTTACAGTAAAACAGGACTGTGTAAACAGAATCTGCAAAATAATTTCAATTCTGTGGTGATGTAGTTCTTGGTTGACACCTTGTTGAGAAGGTCAAACGCAGCAGGGTAACGCAGAATACAAGGTCGTCCGGGAGATTCCTACAGATGCTACAGAGATCAGCCTCCGGTTACCTTCTGAACAAACTGATTGACCCCTCGAGAGCGAATGCCAGCCCTCATCCTGGGATCTGTTTGTCTCATCTACATATACACTGACAACAAGCAGCGCTCCTAATAAGGTACGCCGAGCAGTTCTGCTGTAAATATCCCTCAGGCCTGAGAGAGAGAGAGAGAGAGAGAGAGAGAGAGAGAGAGAGGAAGAGAGGGCGGAGAGGAAAGGTCTGGGGAAAAGAGAAGCGGATGGATTGCGGCCTTATAAGGGTAAAGCGTCTCTTTTCCCATGGTCTGGAACCCCAAACTCCGGCACGGTGCCAAATGAGGCAGAACGGGGTTTGGTGCCATCTAGTGGCTGGGTGATATAAAGACGGGATTAGTATTGTAATGACAAAAGGTGATATTGGTGCTTCCATGATGGTTAAGAGAGGTATGCTGTCTATAGAAGAACTTGAAAGCACGTTAATGTTGTACGGAGAGCATCGCTTGTTGGTTTAACAAGCACTATTTGTAGGATTTACATGTGAACCAGCCTTAGTTCATAAAATGGTCTTCAGTTTGGGAATATTCTGTGTGAAATGCACAAGCCTGAAGAAATAATATGAATAAAATCAAATTAAATCTTTCCCTGATTATCCCTGTCAGATTATCCTACCAGGCATGCGCACATCAATGTTACGTCATATTGCGCTATAAAATCATCACACCTGTTTATTTTATACCGCTACGGGAGTCTGAAAGTGTATTTTCGTTGTTAGTTCATTCTAGATATTTATTTAATACTGGTGGTATTTTTCGATGGGGTGTGGCGCTGTAAATTAATCCTACGTGTTTCTTTTACGTTGGTAGGTTAATCTGACAGGGTAGTTACGATGTAATTTTATGCGTTTATTTTAAACTGCTATGACTATCTGACAGGGTATTTTGCATTGTAAAATCATCCTACCTGTTTATTGTGTTCATGTGGTTTAGATTATAGTAAATATTGCCCTGCGGGAAAATCTGACAGAACACCGGTCTGGCTGTGTTACCATGGTCTGGACCACTTTAACATGGTTTTAAATGTTTATTAAAGACTTCTCTACATTTTAAAGTACCCTTTGTGCGTACTTACATACGTACCCGGAAACAAACTTTTATATTTGCATTTTAAAATGTAAACTTCATGGGATGCGCGAGGCGGTCGTATCAACAGCAATCTTAATTAATTTAGCCTACATAAATCACATACAAATTATTTCTACGTCTCCGGAAAAGCTTATTTAAGTTGATGTCTAGGTGAATAAAAAAGATTTTTTAAATGAGAAATATTTTTACCTCAGCAGCGTCTTTGCAGCGCAATAATAAACGTCATTGATTGGTCCATCATTCCCAGCGCTGAGAAAAGTCACAACAGATGTGCCACGTGACCACGCCGTCTACCTTGGACTTCAACAGCGGTCTTGACAGTCATTTACACTTGAATAACGAGACTTATAAACAGATTTTAAATTAAAAAACAAACACTGACATTTTTTTTTAATGATCTCAAATATATAATGATTTAAGATATCGCAAGACAACTTCCGGGTCGTTAAGTCCCGCCCATGTTTCTGCGGTTAACATAAAGCGGTATGTATTGACGTTTTTATCATAACCTACGACTTTTTGTGTAGATATAAATAAGTGGACGGACACCATGTCATGCTTTCTGTCTGCATTGGCATAGGTGTTAATGTTTTTTATAACGTTCTTTCGTGAAGACTTTTAATGACAAAACAAAGAGAATCTCAGCCAAAATGTTGACACAGCACATACATTTATAGGTTCTGTAATATTTTACATTTTATATTGTATTTAAACAAATGTCAGTGCATTTGTTTTTGACTATTACATACGATTTTAAATGTTTGTTGTTAGAAAAATATATAAAAAATATTTACCAGTGTCATGTTACTATATCATTTATAAAGAGTATTTTTTATCAAAATTTACATTTAAAAAAATGTTTCCTACTTTGCCATTTGAGACACAACCTAGTAAATTGTCCTATATAGATTTCAAGAGAATACTCATCTAGACACACTATCCTGAGAGACCATGGGGTTTTTCTATCATAAAAACTTCCTGTTTCATAGTTGTGTCAAAACTAAATGTAACAAAGTGTACTTTATTAAGTAAGTTTACTTATGCAGTCTAAATGCTTTTATTTTGACAGAGAGCACAATTCGTCAAGAATGACCTCTCACCCTGTTGACCCGTATATCTTCATTTCTGACACGCTGCCTTCTGACCCCCGCTTCATGCCACCACTCACCAATGGGCTGCTGGGTTGGAGAGTTTTTGACAGAATTATGCATATGGGCGGGGTTTATAACGGCGAGGGCGGGGCCTGTCACCGGGCTGACATTCCATGTCCACTGGCCGTACAAATGAAGCCAGACGAAGTAGGACGTCATATGTACGAGTTAGACATGCGTAAAGGTTGGACTTAAATCATGCACATAAACTTTAAATTCATAATATTATAATGTAATTAATGTTTCTCTCTCTCTTGCTCGCCCCCTGTCTCTCTGTACCAGGTATATTCTCTCACACTGTGGTCACTCTTCACGTTGAAGCTTCTCAGGTGTTGTACACTCACCGGCAGCATTCGAACCTTCTGGTCATGGAGGTTCACCTTCAGCGTTTGGCACCCAGTGCACAACCAATCACAGTTCACTTGGAGAGTTCTTTCCACCCTCAGAGTGATGACATCACTTTCCGAAAAGCACCTGACTATAAGGAAGGGAGGTACGTCCTCACTTCCTACTAAAATATGATTTGATAGCAGTGTAGCAGGCCGCCCCCACTAACCCAGGTCATATTCTCTTCAGGCATATTTTTGGACAGACCAACTCTTCAGAAGTTCCTGGAGGAATCAGCCCATTTGTGCACATGATCTGGACGCCTGTATCGACTTCTGTAACGCTCCCGTCCGACCAGAGCCAATGCGGCTGGGTTTTTCTGGTCGCTGTTGCTGAGACCAGCGAGAGCGCCCAATCATATTACCAAACTGGTTTGGAGCTTATTGCTGCTGGTGACTTACGCCCCTCCCACCTGAGCAGTTGGACAGAACTGTGGTTGGGGAGCAGCGTAGAGGTGGTTGGCCCTGAAACCTTGAACCGTGCTTTGATTGGCTGCATGTTTTATCTTCTTAGTGCATTCCCATCTTTGGATGAATCAGCTAAGCAGTTTGGGGGAGTCAGTCCTGGGGGTCTGTCAAATGGGGGCAAAGATGAAGATTACCTTGGACACGTGTTTTGGGACCAGGTGAGTCACACAGGTGCACTGTTGGAGAAAATGTTGCTTTAAAAAATGTATTTATCCCGTTACCCCGACGCTGATCGAGGCCATCAGACAGTATAAAACAATCACAGAGTCTCATGAAAATTATATTCTTTGGATTTATGACCATTCGGCTCCCCTATAGGACACATGGATGTATCCTGGTATTTCTCTCTTTTATCCCAAACTGGCCAAGGCTGTTCTGGAATACCGTATACGAACAATAGACGGCGCCCGTGTAAATGCCCAACAGATGGGCTATAAGGTACCATGCTTAGTTTTAGTGTTGTGCATTAATGAGTCATATGAAAATTCCGCTTTTTTTCTGCCCATACTTCTGTTGTTTCAGGGATTTAAGTTTCCATGGGAAAGCGCGGTAACGGGTTGTGACGTTTGTCCAGATGACCTCATCGTTCAGCAAGAAATCCACATCAATGGAGACGTGATTCTTGCTTTCAAACAATACTTTTATCTCACACAGGTTAAGACACTGCAAGCACACTTAAGCACTTTTTTTACATCAGCAAAGTCTTTACAACATTTGTGCTTCACAAAGGACCTGGAGATGTTCAAGGTGGAACGGGGAAGCGAGGTGGTATGGGGGGTTGCTGACTACTGGGTTTCAAGGGTAACCTGGGACCCCGCCAATGACGAGTACCAGATTAAAGGTAAATTAAAGTGATTTTATTGTCAATGATGTCACTTTTTGATAATTTCTGATGTATTTACTAATATGTGATTTAACTTCTTCGTCGCGACTACAGTAAATGCCAGTTTTTCAGATATTGTTCTAGAAGCCGTGTGAGGTTTTGTTTATATATTGTTCGTCCAAAAGGGGTTATACCTCCGGATGAGTACTACACCAATGTTGACAACTCAGTGTTTACAAATGCTGTCGCCCAGTGCAGGTGTGCGTGCATGTTTTTTTCTACCTTTTTTGAGCCAGTTAACAAAACAATTAGCATAGAAGATATAATATTTTACATGATTTTTTCTTTCTCTCTGGTGTCAAGTCTCCGGTTTGCTTTGGAGTTGGCCAGCCGTTTATCGCGCACCCCTCCTCCTGAATGGCAGGATATTGCTGATAAGATCAAAATACCCTTTGACCCGGAACTGAAGTATCATCCCGAGTTTGATGGCTACACACAGGGTGAGATCCTAGTTTTGTTTTTCTAAGTGAACAAGTAATACGATTAACAATTTCGTGGCTGAATAAAAGCTATGTTTACTCAATTTTATATTCCACAGGAACTAAAGTCAAGCAGGCAGACACAGTGTTGCTCGGATACCCTTTGGGCATGTCCATGACCCCAGAGGTCAGACAGAATGATCTGGAAATATACGAGGGTGTCACAGATCCGCTTGGACCAGCCATGACCTGGGTAGTGCTGAGCTTTGTTCACAAACCGGCTCCAAGCAACACAGACTATGCTGTGTTTTTGTGTGGAGTATGTATTTATCATGCAATGTGTGTGTAGGGTATGTTTGCAGTTGGTTGGCTTGAACTTGGTGAGGCTGAAAAAGCACAAGAGCTTCTGCAAAAATGTTTCAAAAATATCCAGAAACCATTTCAGGTACTTTCCACTACATAGTTATACATTGGCAGCTTTTTTATTTGCATCCGTGGCCTTTTGCTTTCAGTGTGATGAATTTAGGAGTAGCGATATTGTTCAGACTGGCTATTGTTTTTCTTTGTGTAGGTATGGAGTGAGTCATCTGATGGCTCTGGTTGTGTAAACTTTCTCACCGGTATGGGCGGCTTTCTTCAAGCAGTGCTCTTCGGCTATACTGGTTTCAGGTGAATCTCTCTTTCACAGCATCCAATTAAAATCCAGCTTACTACTTCCTGAATGGATGCTCAAGAGAAGCACATTGCATTGTGGGACACTGTATTCCACACACTGTGCTTGCGTTTTAGTGCCTATTTTCAATGTTGTAGAATGAGAGTCACTTCTTAATAAGATTTGATGTTTTTATCAGAGTGCAGAAGGAGTGCCTCGCATTCGCACCTTTGCTACCACAGGAAGTTGATGAACTCGATGTAAAAGGCGTGTGTTACCTTGGCAACAAGATGGATTGGTTGGTTAAGAGTACAGAAGTGAGTGTGACGGTGAGGAAGCCTGCGGCAGGTTCTGGGAATAAGGAACCAGATGCTCTTGCAGTTGTCCTGAATACAGGAACCACAATCCCCCTGTTGCCAGGTAATAAACTATAACTTAAACTGAACAAAAACTGACAATAAATAATAATAGCTAATAGCTCCTAATCCTATATATTTTCCAAAATAACCCAAATATATAAATCTAGTTACATTCATAGTTATTTACCATGTATAACTAAACAGCATACAAGATTGTGTAAGATAGATAAAAAATATAAATTTGTGTCAAATATTTATCATGTGATATTTTTGTTGGTTGTCCACAGGACAGTCGGTGACGTTTTCACGGCAACCTGGTCAGATCCGAAAACAGATTTCCGGCTCCTACTGCTGGCCTCTCTGATGATCTGGTCCTCTGTGCGCTTTGTTTGCCCAATTGATTTCTATCCAAAGTTGGAAAATAACAATAAAAATAATAAACGTTTTTTTTATAAATACTAGAATGAAGCATTTTGTTATTTATATCACGTACTTGGAAACAAATGTATAGGATAAAATCCCTTTTTTAATGAAAGCGTCTGCCAAATGCACAATGTTAATGTAAATATATTTGTACATGTTTGTATTGATTCACATTTATGTATACACTACAATCTATGTACTGTACAAATGCCACATAAATAATTACAATATATAACAATGGTTATTATTCATATTCAAATATAATCTTTTGATATACTAACAAAAAGTTGTTCAAAGATGTTTGATAAGCATCATTTCGGTGTAAACTGAAATAATAAATAGGGTGGAATAAATAACCAGATTATCATAAATAACGTTGTCAATAATATTGATATTTATTATATTTTGTATTAGTACATATCAATCTGACAAAAACAATACGTCCTCGCTAGTGTTGACGAGCGTCATTTCGTGTTACGTCGTATTCGTTCGGTAATCTCCGTATTCGTTCGGTAATTTCCGCCTGGTCGTCTTCCTGTGTTGATCCCGTCCCCAGTAAAGGCACTGGGAGGCCATTACCCTTCTAACCATTTTCTTTTGAACACCCTACAGAAACCGTTTATCTATTCCGTGCAAGCAGCGAGAGCGATTATTGGATACGTGCGCATTTATAGAGCACAAGGGACGTGCAGCTCGCCCCGAGAATCCTTCGGATTATTTCGGCTGGATTCGTGTTTTGAAATGGACGAGACTGAACCGGCGGCGAAAGCGCTCGAGTTGGGCGACGCGGAAGCGGTTGTAGTTTCGGATACCGAATCGGAGGCCGAAGTTGCAACGATGACTGTGATCGGAGAAACGGGAAACATCGACATAGCCGAATCACTGCCGAACCCGGACGATGCCGAAAGCGCGTTTACAGGTCAGTGTATGCGTGCGCACCGGATGATATTATTGCTTTATTCACTAACATGACAATCGGCTCATCATATTTGAGCTTTTGTTTCAGTTTATGATCATTCGGTCCATCCTATATTTTATTTATATTATTTATTTATAACGGTATCTTACCACGTTAATAATAAAAAACTCGCTCTTTTGAACTACAAACCTTTTATGGACAAAATCACGACGTTTGAAATAGTTAATAGTTTGGATTCCAACCCTTTTCTGTCAACTATTTATATAGTTAACGTTACTTGTGTACATACATTGTTTCAAAAAGTGCAATAGAAATAAAACACATTTTTATTATGACTAAAATATCACATTCGTGGGTAAAGAGTTGAAGGACCTATAGATTGAAGGCACTAGGTAAGATGCACTTGATAAAAGTGTCTGGCAAAAAACACTTTTCAATTGGACGCAATACATTTATTTTTTAACCAATGTATATTATGTGTGTGTCAGGTCAAAATAAAGCCTTAACATTACAATATTCTTTAAAAAAACATTTTTCTCATATACATTAGATATAAACATCAAACATTGAATTACATGATTTAACAATTTATGTAGATTTGAAACCTTAACTCTTTTAAACCTCAGTATACCTTGAAAATGGTATTCGACCCATGCCTACTGCCAAATGCAAGACTTCGAAGAGCAACATCTTGTGTTTACAACAACAATATTATGAACAAACTTTAAAACATCTACGTGTCCTAGAAGTCACCGCAGTCACCGTTGGAGATGTTCACAACGGAGAGGACACTGTGTTTACATCCTCCGTGGGCGCCGCAGCTTCCATCCCTGAACACGTGCTGGTAAGAAAACGCTTTATCTGATGGACCCGTGGGACTCTTCCAAGTTCATAAGTCTAGTCTTATTTCGGATGATAATGACAGAGATGTTGTGATTGATACAGACGGGCAGAACCACGCTTCAGATCGGAGACAGTCTGAGCTCCCAGAAGGCCACGCTGATAGTGGTGCACACGGATGGAAGCATCGTGGACGCCACCGGGCTGAAGGGTACCACAACACCAATGACACCTGGTGTGTGTGTGACGCGCTGTTGTTAGGTTGTGCTGTTCAAAAAATATAGATCTATTCTATCTTCGATTGTGTACAAATTCAGCTGCGGTCACACATACTGTAACTATTTCTTTCAAAACCTCCTTTGATTGATAATAGTTTATATTTTTGTATATTTTATGACAGTGTTTTATTGTGTTGTTTGATTGTTTTATTTGTATATAAGTCGAAATGTATATAAAAGTGTCATTTTTCTTCTTCTCTGACATCGTCTCAGGTCCTCAGACCCCGACCACCCCTCTGATGTCTGGACATGATAAGGACGTCTCAAAGTACAACTGGGATCCCTCAGTGTACGACAATGAGCTTCCGGTGCGCTGCAGGAACACAAGCGGGATCCTTTACAAAAACAGACTGGGCTCAGGTACACACTGCTCACAAGAGGGCGTCCACAGTCCGCTGAATCTCAAGCTTGACTTGTATAGTACAGTCATTCCCTGTGTTGCCATGTTCTTCACAAAACCCCTCCTAACTTTAAGTGTGCAAATGTATGTATATCTTTACGTCGTCAAGAGGTTATCGTGGCTGAATGCATATTAACTTTTGATTTCAGGTGGTAAAGGGCGCTGTATCAAACACAACAACAACTGGTACACCCCGACAGAGTTTGAGGGCATGTCGGGTAGGGCGAGCAGCAAAGACTGGAAGAGGAGCATCCGCTACGCCGGACGACCTCTGCAGTGTCTCATTCAGGTCAGACCGGACATCACACGCGCATACGTACACTCATACAGCTCACAGTACCCTTTCCAAAAATACCCAGAGGCACAATCAAAAGGATCTACAGCTATAGTACTTTAGCAATGCGTGTGTGTGTGTGTGTGTGTGTGTGTTGCAGGAGCGCATTCTGAACCCGCATGCGGCGTCCTGCACGTGTGCAGCCTGCTGCGATGATCTGTCCACAGTGAGTGATACGCTGGCATAATCTGATCAATCATAATCACTAGACCTGAACATAAGGAAATTGTGTGTTGTCTTATGTGAGCATTTCTTAACACGGTACGTGTGCCACATTACAGATGCTTTCTTTGTTTTTCTACTTCAGTGCACCAAGGACGGATCTTTCGAAGCGGAAAACATTACTATGGTAAATAGTTTGGTGTCGGGGGTGGTTTTGTCAGATTGCTTTAAGAAGAGCGCTCCAGAATCTTATTCTGTCCTTCTTGCAGACGGGCCCCGTAAGACTGTTCGTCCCTTATAAAAGAAGGAAGAAGGACAATGAACGCTCAACTTCTCCGGAGAAGAAGGACGTTCAGACACCAAAGAACATCACCCTGACTCCAGGGGCAACGTGTAAGAGCCTGTGTAACACCAGATATTATCACGTGAACACATGGTTTTGTTAAGTGAGGAGATAATGAAAGATCCATTCTATAAATATTAGTTGTTACGACTTTGATACGACGCAAAGCATATCATCGCAAAAGGAAAACCACGGGCAGACCGTTAATGGATAAATGTTCACGGCTCTCTGTCTGATCTCAGTTACAGTCACTCCATCCGGACAGTTCGTCTCTCCATCCGGACAGATCACCACATCAGGCATGCTGACTTTTGACCGAACGACTTCAGGAGAGGCGACGGCCATCGTCTCCGACAGCCCTGTGCCTGCTGACGTTTTCACCAGCACAGCTGGTGAGTGATGGGCCTAAACACACATGCTCTATACATATAACATGACGCCGTTCTATCATATTCAAGCTTTGCCATTTAACGTGGTATTTGGATCAGAAGGACCGAGGTTAAAACTCTCTCCCGCCTCCGAGTCCCAGGACTGGCCCGTTTCTGACTGGTTTTTGGCTGAAGAGGAGTGTTATTTTTAGAGGTCTTTGTGTGTGATGGAGCCTGAATCTATCTGAACCCAGCATGTGTCTCAAATAATGAGTTGTGCTTTTTGTAGCAGTTTTGTAACCTATCCAGTTTGGGTGACTCCCGTTAAATGTCACAGCGGTAGGACAGATGGGATTTTGGGTCTGTTCTGATGTGGGTCGTGCTTGGTCTGTCTAAACCAATCCCAGTATAAAAACAGAATAACGCTTTATTTTCAAACTTCAAGTCGATATCAGTAAACTCCTTCATCTAGGTGCTTTCAGATATGAAGTTTTGAAACTTAAAGTGATAGATCACCCGATTACGAAAATTCTGTCATCATTTTCTCACACTATTATCAATTCAAACCTTTATGACTTTGCAGAACACAAAAGAAGATATTTTAAAGAAAAGTTGGTAACCGAACAGCACTGGACCCCATTGACTTCTGGTTTATTGACACAAAACCAATGCAAGTGAATGGGTTCCCGTTAACAACTTTGGTTGTTTTCCGTTCATAGATATTGCTTGAAATCTATCTGTCAGTCTTCTTTTAGGCGAAGTTAACAGGGTGTAAATTCTTCTTTAGTATTTCTGTGTAAAGACCTCGACCCAGAGACCGTGACCGGTTCCATGTCACTGATCAAGTTGCGTGTTTTGAAAAATCCCGGAAAGACATCAGTTGTTTTTGATAAAGGAACAGCTCAGCTTGCTTAAACTGGTGCAGGAAAATACTATAATCTTAAAAAGACCCAAACGTTGTTCTTTCAAATGAAATCTCAACGATTTTTTTAATTGATTAACATTTGCAGGATAGCCCATCAAATGACATCCACCTGAATTTTGTACTTTTTTGTTAAGCCAGGGACTTTAAAAAACATACACGCTGTAAGCCTGTCTTCTCCTGTTGATCCAGTCTGTCTGGTTTCTTTTGCAAATTTTAAATGATTTGGGGTCAGGGTTAAAGAAATGGACACGACTATAGTCAAGGTCAACAGAATCATCAGCCCAGAGGAAAATAATTTTGCTCAAAGGTCGTTCTTCCTACTGTTCTATTATGACATTTGTCATCAGTAATATCGTGCAGAAATGTTTTTTTCTCCCTCCTCAGTGTTGACCACCCTCCCCGCGCTGGCCGTAGTGCCCCAGCAGGCAGTGG
Source organism: Barbatula barbatula (assembly GCF_947034865.1). NCBI lineage: Eukaryota > Metazoa > Chordata > Actinopteri > Cypriniformes > Nemacheilidae > Barbatula > Barbatula barbatula. The sequence continues at coordinate 15,925,590 of NC_136788.1, read as the reverse complement.
AACAGTCTAAACCCACGCCAGCAGTGGCGCTGGCGAACGGATTAGAGACGAGCGAGCAGCACACGTGGCTTTACCTGGAGGAGATGGCCAACACGCTTCTGAATAACGTCCAGCAGCTCAAAGTCCTGATCGCACAAGCTAAACAGACCAGTCAGGGTGGACCGCACACCGTTATCAGTCCGGAGAAAACCAACAGCGCCCGGAAAGAGGTCATTTCTCTGAATTTGTGTTGCATACAATTGTAGTTGATCGGCACTAAATGTGTTTCTCTGTCACGACTAAACAAATCATCAACAAAATGTATTCGGATTCATGGGATGTACTGTAGTTTACGGGGGAGGTAGAAACATACGATTGTGATGCTAGCAACCTTGACTGAGCCAATAAGTGGACGTCGGGGATCAGTAAATGAATTGTAAATGAAATAAAAGTAAAGTAATAAAGCATTTTTGGTTTAACCACTTTATAAAGATTCATCTTATTGCCATTCTACAGGTCTTTCAGACTCAGCTGTCACTCGACGATGAACCCGATGGGAAAATCACTGAAATTATCATCAAGGCAAGTGAACTGATTTCACCTTTTCTTCTTTTTCATCAAGCTTTCCTTAAACATGGCACTAGCATTGCCAAGGTCGTGGGTTCCAAATCCCAGGCGATTGCACATACTTGGAAACCAATGTATAGTATAAAAGCGTCTGGCAAATGCGTAAATGTAAGTGTTCATGGTAAAATGGTTTTTGTGATGGTTGGGGAGCTCGTGCAGTTTTGCAAGCAGTCAGTGGCTCATCTTTCATGGTTTGATTTTTGCCGTTTGTCAGCATGACGAGGCGGTACGTGTTGACACAGATAATTCCATTGACAATCGTGGTTTGGTAGAAGAGGACATATGACAGCACTACCAACCACCGAGACTGACTGAAAAGGGTTGGAATCCAAATCTATTAGTTTTGTTCGATTTTTAGCAGTTACATTGAAATGTTTCAATACAGATCCAACCACATTAAACAATTCGGAGACAATTACACATTTATTAGCGATTGCTGCGTTATTTTATCGAACAAAACTGTGGAAGCACTCATTACCGTCACACATGGTCACCTGCTGTGTGCACGTGGCAGGTGGTTGGATGTGACGGACAGCTGAGGGAAAGAGGGAGAGATTGAAGCAGAACTATCACAATGTCTGAAGATGGGGGTTGAAAATACACGGTTGATTGGGTAGAAAAGCACAATATTTTCCTTTCAAAACCTTTCATTTTCTTTCATTATTTATATAAGTAAAAGGTTCACCCAGAAATAATTGACTCTGAATTATAATTGACTTGGAAAGACAATTCAACCTCATGCGGTTCCAGACCTTTATGTCCACTATTCTCTTTTGCATCTGAATTAAACAGTAGCATTTTTTTATCATTTTAGTATTAAGAAAACAGATATAACCCCCCATGATGTACTAAAATAATAACATGTATATGTTTTCCTGTTTTTCAGCACATGTGTGTAAATTGTGGACGAGAGGCTTCGAGCGAATGCACGGGGTGTCATAAAGTTCATTACTGCTCCGGCTTCTGTCAGCGGCGGGTAAGTCCGGCCGAGCGATCGCCATCACCTCATGCTAGTTAGAGCTTCTTATTTTATTTTTGGACCCGTGTCTACGCAGGACTGGAAGGAACATCAACTGAGCTGCTGTCATCCGAGTGCCGCCATCAGCATTCAGGAAGAGACCCAGATTACCAGCGTGGACACGGAGAAAGGAAAGGTCTAATGTTCTCCGTCACGTCACCGGACCTCCGTCCCTCGTCCTGCGCCTAATGACGTTTCCATTCATGTGTTTTAGTTTAGCTATAAAGCCTTATTTTAGTAGCTTCCTCGCACGCTTTTCTCACTGTGACTTCTGTGAATTCTGTCAGTGAAGGTGACAAATTCTGTCATCATTTATTAATGTGGTCCTAATCCCACTTGACCATCTTTCTTCTACAATAAACATATTTGTTGTGCCACAGAACAAAGTCATGTTTGTAACAACAGATGTCTTATTTTTGGATGTATTGATATTCCTTTATATGGACCAAAGACCAACACAAAAGTGTGTTTTCCTGTTTCTTCAAAGCTCAGACCAATTTAAATGTAAAGTTTAAAATACAATTCACAGCCTCCACTTTAGATTTCCCTTGAGCACCTCACAAAGTTTTAATCATCTCTGTTTGTACCTCGGCATTTAAATCCAAATCAATGTGTGGGGAAAGAAAATTGTTGGGGGAATTATAGAAACGCCACTCAACGGATTCAGACAAAATACTGCCACTCACAATATTCCAAAACAGGAGCCGAAGGAGAACGTTTTTTCATTTAACAGGTCAATGAAATTAAACAGATACTGGCATCGGAGATGCACAAATGTACACCTTGTACGGTTTCATTCAAAGCAATTTACAGTGCATTTAAGTTATATGACCTTCTAAGTATTCATTTTGTGTAACAGAAACACAGTGTGACATGCTATAGGCTTTAGTTTAAAATTGAACCCAGAACTTTTTGCTGCAGAATATCTGATATTTTAATTATTTAATTACAGAACAAAAAATAATTAAAGAAATTCTTTAAAAGAACAAAGAATTATTAAAGAAAGAATAGAAGAAGACTTGACTTCATTAGGGGATGACGTCTCTTCTGAGGTTTCTTATATAAGTTCTGATATCAAGGTCAGGCCGTTTGCAGAGTTCTCTAATGGGGTCCAAAAAGATTTATGAATATTAAAAAAGGCCAATATGAACATGTTTGAAGTGCATTTGTCTTTGTAAGGTCTTTCCGAGGTCTTACTGTGCTTTCTTTTAAATTGAGGAAGAACATATTCTGTTCTTTTTTTAAGTCTTTCGAGCTGAAAAACAGATATGTGCTTTATTATTTCAAGTCTTCTCAAAACATACGTTTTCTGTGAGCGTGTGAGGGACGCCAATGGCGGGAAAGACGTTTGTGCCACATTACGTCAGAGCTGCCTCGCGTTTGCGCCACGCGGGTTGTTCGCAAAAGCAGTGTTGTTTTTAGTAGCCTAACGAGATGCGTTGCTTTTTTATAAAAAGTGAATGAATCCAAATAGAAACTTTAACCATAACCTTCATCTTCAACTTAAGACATTGACAATTCGTTTTTTTCAAGACCTAAAACTCAATTAAACCTGATTGGTTGACAATATGTGACAACTAAAAACATTTTGCATAAAGGATTTTTACCTAATCTGAAAGCGGATTTGTTTGGACATGACCATTTCTGGCAGAGATACAACCGTTTAAAACTGGAATCTAAGGGGACAAAAAAACGAAATATTTAGAAATCGCCCTTGAAGTTGTTAGTTAGAGACAGGCCATCCGATCACAAAAATAAAGGTTTTATATATATTTACGGTAGGAAATTTACAAACTTAAGTTCCTCATGATTTTTGATATTATTTACCCATGCAATGTATTTTTGGCTTTTCCTAAAAATGTTTCTGTGCCACTTAAGACTGGTTTTGTGATCCAGGGTCACATATTTTACGAAAAATAAACAAATTGAACAAAATGCTTTTACTATAGTATGCAGTTTAACTGTTTGTAGTAAATAAAGTAAACATACTTTATTCATAGCCTCAGTTAAATCTTAACTTAAAACAGTTAAGTTTCAAGTGTTTTACACAGTTTTGCAGTGATTATTATAAATGATTTATCCGTGCACACCATTCATTTGCATTTGTAATTTTGCAAACATAAGCTTCTAAAACATAAGGCTCAGATCCTCTCCCCCTCTCAACAACAACTCTTCACCACATGACATCAGCAACAAAAAAGGGGTGGGACTATACTGACTGTCCAATGGCCAGGCGTTTTTAGCCTTCGCCTCCGGGCCCAACTTACAACAAGCCAATCAAAAAGGAAAGGGCAAATCCCTGCAGCTAGATTTTTTTCTAGTTTCACTCGGATACACGGAAAAGAAGTCGTAAAAGACGTTTCATGGTGACTTACATATACATATACTTAGCTAAATCAAATTTGCACATTTGATGGAGTGATTTAAGTATGTAATGTAAACTAAAAAATACACCTGCAACCACCTGTGTGTGTGCGTGTGTCCCTTCATATTTCTACCTGGTCTTTATTCAATTGTCCACCCCTGTGGGAGTGCTGAAAGACCAGAAGAGCTCATTCTCGCCCTAAAATAAAGATGTGTGGCAGTCGAAGTGTTTCCTGCTGGATGTGACATTCACTTTAAAAGCTTGTCTTTATATCTGGCATTTCTCAAACCCATTCAGATATGTCAGTAATAATGGGGGTTTATGGCCCTCATGGCTCGGCTGGGTGGATGTTGTTTAGTTGCTTGAGATAACCGTGAGTAAAACATGAATCCAGTTCAGTGGCTCAGTATTTTTGGCAAACCGTGCTGACCCTGATATTAAAGTTTTTATGAAAGCATATGCAGACGTCTCCTAAAAAACGCGTCTCAGATAGTAGTGAATAATTTTTTATTTTAAACATCAACATCCAGAAGTTTCTGCACCATCGTATGGCGACGCTATTCGATTCGTTCTCGCAGTGCTTGACATCTACTAGTCTTGGCCGATGTTGCTCGACAGCTTTAAATTTGTTTCCGTCGAGGTAAGAGGCCAGATTGAACCCGGACAGACAGTGGCGGCCACTGTGGCGTTCTGAGAGTAATACGTTTTGACGTGTCTCATTTTAAAAGCATCGGGAAATACACTTGGCCCCCGTACCACAGGAGGACACCTCTCTTTGACCTTGACGTCACTCGCGGCACACTTTTAAGGAAATTACTTTTTAATGTTTTTGGAATAAAAAAAGCCATCGTGGCATTAAGAATGAGGGAAACGTCGGACGGATGACGTGTAGTCGGAAGGAACAGCTGCCCCGTCATCAGCATGTGGAGGAAAGACCCTTGTTGGGTGAAGCTGATAGACTGTAAATAATTGAGAGTGATGGAATATTCTACTTTATGTAATGCACAGTCCGCTAACTTCATTGAAGATGACGGGATTACATTACTCTATTTTTAGACAACACAAAATGCATGTCTGTGAAAACATCTATTTATTTTTAAGATGAAAGTAAGTTGCATTCAGATAAAAAAAAACTCGGGTTGCTGGATGAACTCCTCCATGTAATGTAAGACTGCAGTAATGGCAACAACATGTCATCGTATGGCCGACCAATCCATAGAGGCTTCAAAGCGTACATTGGCCTCATTTATGAAACACAAAGTGTTCAATTGTACCATACTTGTGTAAACCGCATGCACGATTTAACAAATTGTGTATGTATACATTGTTTCATCCTTTCATCCCAAATCCTTACGATTTTTGCTTATCAGAACATGATCTTTGATCCTTTACTCACCTTCTTCTCAAACTATGACAGAACACAAAAGAAGAATTTGTGAAGAACGTCAATAACTAAACAACCCATTGAACTTCAAATGGGTTCTTCAAAATATCTTCCTTCGGGTTTCACAGAAGAAAGAGTCAGGTTTGGAATGACATGGGGTGAATAAATGATGACACGATGACCTTTAAGAGTACATGCAAGCCTCATTCCTGAAATTACATCATAAGATGTCATACAGGGAAACTCCTGCGCGTTTCTTGAACGAGGTTCTGCAACAAAATGTAAACATACAGGTCAAATGTTATGGCAGCAAACATCTTTACAGTGTATTATACCGTAGTCATTCCTTCATAAAACATGCTGTGTTTACATGCAAGCATTACATTGTCTGGTTTGTTCATAAACTCTCAGAGGTGAGCACGTTCAGGCAAGAAGCAGCTGGGCAGAGACGGCACAAACTTCCTAAAGAACTTTCTGAACTCCGTGTTGAAGACGGTGTAGATGATGGGATTGAGGGCGCTGTTGACGTAACCCAACCAGGTCACGATGCTGGTGACGCTGCTGGGGATGTCACAGTCCTCGCAGATAGCCCTCATAGTGTGCACTACGAAGAATGGTGTCCAGCAGAAGAGGAAGGCACCTGTAGATAGTTGAAAAATTAGACGATGTTTGAGTTCTGGTAGGCTGGTATCCAAACAAATCTACAAAATCGTATTCATCTCACTACACCTTGAACATCTGACTCAGTCCATATCATTCCCCAGAAATTCAGGAGGTCACTAAAATAAGTTCACAGCTCGGCATGAATAATCTCTGAACTATTCAAAAGGTTTTTTTGTTCACTTCATCCTGAGCTGGTTGACAGAGGGTCGCCCTCATCAGAGGAATGTGAAAGGTGAAGCAGGAATCTATTCATCCTGCTCTCTGCGGGTGTCCATCATTCGTCAGAAGAGAGAGGAAGGAAAGAACACGCCGGTCAGCTGAATTTCACTTTTCTGGAAGTGAGGTGTGTCCCTAAAGTTACACAGCAGTGTTGCTATAAGTTTAACTTTGTTTTTAACTTAGACGTTCTGACCTTCTGTGCAAACTGAATTTAAAAAGGAAATAAAGTTGAATGCCGCGGTTCTTAAATATAAATATGGACATAACAATCTCTGAGATGCTATTATGAATAATTATCTATTATTGAATTGATTTAATAAATACATAACGTATATATACATATACAGTATATACATATTTATTTTTTTGTTCAACTTGTTCTGTTCTTCTTGTCTTTGTGTTCTTATGCTTTGATGCAATTCAAATAAAAAGAAAATTGAACTGATTTTTACTATTATTAAATATTCGGCAACACTTCATTTTAGGGGGCATTTGTCACTATGAATTAGTTGTTAGTAGCATGCCTATTATTGGCATATTGGGCGTTTATTAGTACTTATAAAGCACGTATTCCTGCATGACCATATTCTCCATCCCACCCAATACCTAAACCTAACAAATACCTTACTAACTATTAATAAGCAGCAAATTAAGAGTTAATTGGGAGAAAAGTTATAGTTAATAGCGATTATTGCCCTCTATACTGAAGTGTGAAGATATTCTATAGAATATATTTGATATTAAAATCTTATTTTATCATTTAATTTATAATATATTTTGTAATATTATATATATTTTTTATTATCAAAAGCAACAATCTGCAACTTATTTGGTTAAAAATCATCGAACATGTAAGTAAAACTGTATATTAAGCTTATAATAATTATTTATAAATAAGACATTTCACATCAAAATGGACCAATGTTAAAAAACAAACGTATGTACAGTAACCTTGTATGTTTAAAACAAACAAGGTTAAATATCATGGACACGAATGTCTAAAATACAATATAAATATAACCCACGACATTTAAGTACATTTAGTAGTTTGCCTCTTTAGCTGTGATACACTACAGTATTTGTTTACAGTTCTACAAAATTAGAGATGTTTTTTAAACTGACTAGCCACGTGCATTATGGGTATCCTCCTGACCCTCGATCGCCCCCCTCTATTCCACCTCATCTCATTTGAACTCAGGCTGACAATTATTGCCTGGGGCAAACGAGGTTGGTCAGAACTGTCAGTCCTGTACTGTATGAGAGTTCTCACGTCAGTGGCAGGAAACCTGTGAAGAGGATAAGAGTCGGCCTTAAAGTGACGGCTGTCCCGCTGCTGGACTTAAGTGAGCCTTACGTCATAATCGGATTAAAGGATTGGCCAGGAATGATTTGCCGATGAGGGCCAAAGCAGTTTCAACATGTGAAAGAAGTGTTTGTAATTACTCTTATTAGCATGTGTAATGTGCAATATCTTGCGTCTTACAAAAGAGCTTCTCAGTTCCGCTTTCAAGGATGCTTTTAACAATCATCACGAGAGTTGAAGGGATTTATTTCCCCTTGTGTCATTTCCAACCTGTTTAACTTTATTTCTTCTGCAGAACACACAATACCCAATTGATACCCAAACAACATGGCCCCCATTGACTTACGTTGTATTATCACAAAACAACAAAGACATTTCTCTAAATATCGTCTTTTGTGTCATACAGGTTTTGAATGTCATGAGAGTGAATAAACGGCAGGATTTTAATTTTGCATGCAAAGCAACATACCTACAACAACCGGAAGCACCCTCATGGCTTTCCTCTCTCTCCCGTTAATCTTTGCCCTCTTCCTCTGCCGGTTCTGATCTGCCTTGTATCTCTCGCCGGGGTACGGCAGCATAGACACGCCTACGTCTTTACAGTCCGCCTGGTACGGGCTGTCAGAATCTGGATACTGATCCTGGTCCAGCTCCTCCAAGGAAATATCAGCGAGGTCCTTGTCGATGACGGGCGGCAGAGGGGGCGGCAGGGCGGACAGGGGTTGCAAGGAGGCAGCGGCCTCCTGAAGCTTCTTACAGGCCTGCATGCTGCTCCTCAGCTTGGCCTTGCGTGCCTCCTCCCAGTTTCTTAGGCCGCGGAACATTCCGCAGTACAGCAACAGCATGATAGGACACGGCACGAAAAACGAGCAGACCGAGGAGTAGATTACAAAATTGTTGTCCTCCAGCTTGCACTCGCTGTGGTCCCTGTTGGGGACGTTGTTGATGCCGAACATCACTGGCGAGGCCACCGCCAGCGCTAAGATCCATGTGCCGGAAAGCAGGACAATCTGTCGCTGGTCCACGTGCTTGCGGTTGTAATTAAGAGGGATGGATACAGCGATGAACCTGCGGTGAACCGCACAGTTCGTTACATAAAAGGTCATGCGATACAGAAATCTATAAAAACCCACAGAAACCCTTCTTTGCCCTGGTGGACACCTTGTGTTCACCAGCAGCTAAGCCACTGGTTGAATTTCTTATTCACTAATTGGGTTGACCTAGTTCCCGGGCGAACGGTTGATAATGCCTCTCTCTCCAGTGATCTGATAATATCTCTCATATCACTTCTATAATGGGGACATAATATAGAGAAGCCTGTGTTTTGTTCTCTATTATGACATTATTTTCATGGCAATTAAGCACATTCGTGTCCTACTGTATTAAAGCAATGAACGTCAGTTTCAAAACATTTTTAAAGAAAATTAAAATGCTTTACAGCAATGAGAATGTGCGTTGTTAAATGTGTCACCTAAGTTTTACTCAAGATGCCAGCTACCAAAGATGAGCAAAACCAATGTCCATCCCATATGCAGATTGATGAACATATTTTTCTTTTTCTTCTTTGCACTGACATTCAGATATTTTTTTACAGATTTTTCACGTCATCAAAAATGACTTCAGAAATGTACAAGAAAACCATTCTTTTAGAAAATTAACCAAGGTTTAAAACAAAAATAAAACTGGTTACTGCAGTACAGCCGTGGTTACAAAACAACCACTATTTGAAAAAGTTAAAACATGGTTACTGTAGTAAAACAATGGTTTTGCCAAAAGTAAGCAATATAACAAAATAACATGGTCACTAGTTTTACATAAAAACACATGGCTAATTTTCATAAGGGATGAAATTTTACAGGAAAACCTGTTAATTTACAGTAGCCTACATTTTTTGCGCCCCAGCTGCCTGAAAATTTCAGTTTTTTATGTGATTCTACACTATTGTCAGTTCATGCACTCTCAAAAAGGATGTGTGAAATAATACCAGATGTTTGTTTTATGGAATTTTTATATTTATGTTTTTTTGATGTTGTGATTACACAAAGAGTTGAACTATGGCAGCTGAGAAGGCCATTCTTTGAGTATTTTCGGAGCCTGATGAAATAGATATAAATACGTGTTGAACACCGTAAAATACATGTTTTCCAATAACTTCAATTGTTACGCTGCAGCGGACACATTTAAACGACTTTACTTGGACCCATTGTGGGTTATATACGATATATATGATATACAATACAAAAGAATTGTACATTTTACAACCTGTGACATATACCCTATATGCAATGTTTGTATAAAAATATTGATACATTTACATTTAATGTATGAAACATGGAGAAAACATTATTTTGACTACTATGCTCCGTTCAGATTCCCAGCGACTAGCAGCGGCAGATGGACGTGATCTTGGCGACAGGAAGTGGGCGTGTCCAGCGTTGGAAGTCAAGCGATGAAAAACGATAAAACAAGTCGCTGGCTGTCTGAACGGGGCGTAAGGTTTTTTTCTTTTCTTACATTTTTCTTAGTCTATGTTTTCTATGTTTATGTATGTCTTTAATAAAAAAATGTAGTCATGTCATGGCCGATTCACTCGAAGAACTTGATAAAACTGTATCTACTCAAAATGATTCACATCATATAGACCTCACAGGTCATGTCAAACGACTCCCTCTGGAATCATTTACCGGTTGCAAACCATCTACATTCGACACTGTGACGCTGTCAAGTGTTGGTAGTCTTTTCTTGGATAACACATTTCATGCTGTTTTACGTCCCGAGAGTGTCGTCCTGGGCATATATCTCATTAATCGTTCTGCTGAGTCAAACAGATCTGTAGAGGGACATTAATGCCCTGCACTCCTCTGAGATCTTCAGGCCGACGCGTGTGAGAGAGTCTAAATGAAGCATAATCGCTCTCGTAATCGTAGCGTGAAGACCCTCGTATTATGAATGACTAATAATAAACCCCCCGTGCAGACACCGGGGTAAAATCTCCATTAGAGTTTGAGAAGAGACCGAGCTCAGATCTGTCAAGTCTGTAATCAAAAGATCTCAATATGAACTCAAACAATTCACCCAAATCCAGATTATTTCACCTCTACCAACATTCATTTTACACCTCCATACTAATATGACTTTATGATCATTTTAAATTGTGTAAAAGAGTAAAACTGTACAGTGCCAAAAGTGTCAAGATGTTGTCAGTCAGACTCACCTGTCAATGCTGATGGCGCAGAGGTTAAATATAGAAGCTGTGCACAGCATCACATCCATAGTCATGAGTCCATCACATATGGTCATATTCAAACTCCAAACTCCATCCTGAAACTAAAACAGACAGAGAACGCCCCGCCTTAAAATGTTGTTGACCAGTCACAAGCGAGCTCCATCATATGCTCAAAAGTCTAACGACGTTACTAACTTTACATTCATTTATAAATGCAGATGAAAACGCTTTGCAATGTGCACATCATCCACATATAGGACGGGGCGAGGGCGGGGGCCTGTTTCCTTCATCTCTATGTCCGACCCTTCATTGTGCACTCTTTCACCTCTCCTGAACCGCCTCCATTGAGGGCCAACGCAGACAGACTGTGTTTGAAAGCTTAATTTCCCTATTAGCAGCTTGGCGTTGTCACAACAGCCAAACACACACCCCCACCAAATGCTCTCAAATCGTGAATCGAGTAGCTGATACACAAAAAACAGTCTTTAAAAAAAGAGATAAAACATCTGAGAGGAGGATTTAATGGCATTTAAATCATTGGCCTGCAGGAGAGGACAGATTCCTAATTGCTTTTTGGTAATGGCCTCTCTGCCATCCCAGCGACCCACATTGGCGACATAAGTGGACACAGTGGCTGTGCGGTATGGGCACTCATGTACAATTGTCATTAAGTCATGGATGAACCACATGAGGCTATTTACTGTGTCCTTGGCCTAAAATGCCTACCGTTCCCAGTTTGGTTCATTTCCCGTGACCTTGTCACCGGCTCAGAACTCGGTCCGGGGATACAGTTGTCTGACGCCTCGACCGGTAAGGAATGTCCATCTGTGGTTATTTTGTCGGCCTGTTTGAGCTCGTGCCCCCGCCTCGGGGCGATGAAAACAATGTGCATTGTGCCGTGTTTATGATGTCTGGTTTTGGCAGAAGCAGATCATCTCAGCAGGAGGGACCACGGCAGAGCCAAATGCATGTCAGTAGAGTTTCACGCAAGGGTAACGATTGACCATTAAGGTGGTCTGACGAACTCTTATGGAAATTGGGGAAGCATTGTGATAGGTGATGAAAAAATCACTATGAAAAAAGCATGGTTATGCAGTTTAAGATATGATGCCAAATCATCCACGCTGAGTAAAGCAATACAAATTCGAAAGGTTTCCATTTTTATCACGAAGCATTTACTATTGAAACCATGACTGCATTTACATTTCAATAAGATGTAATGGTGTTACATCCACCAAATGACATCCCACCAATAGAACCCAAAACAAGACCCACCCATAGTTAAAACCATTCATTATAACCATTAGAATTTCTATTGACTTCTTTTATAGAAGGGAAGTCTGTTAACTCACCTCTGCGAAAACGAACAGTGGCAAAACCAGAACAGCCAAAAGCAGATCAGCAACAGCCAAACTGACTATAAAGTAGTTCGTCGTGGTTTTCAAGGCTTTCTCCGTGTAAACGCTCAGACACACCAGCACATTCCCACAGATGATACAAATAATCAATAAGATCCCGAAGATGAGGGCTGGGAAGTTGTAGTTCGTGTTGTGGTTGGAGACGGTGAGGTTGGCTTGCATGTCTGTCTCTATAATCATCCGTCATTCGGCAATACTTTAATAAGACACATCATTAAAACCCGTTTCTTCTTTGCCATTGTCGGAGCGCACCTGAAAGACTTTGGATTCGGACTGCGCGCCTTTCCTTCCCGTTGTTTTCGTCTTTAACCAAAAAGGAAAACGACATAAGATCTCTTCGTTCTTCATCATTTCGTTGCAAAAGTTGTCCACACAGGTTTGCGCTGATCTCCAGGTCGCGTTTCTATTTCCATCGAGCTGCGCGCAGCGTCTTAAAAGTGGCTTAGCGCAGCGCGTAACCGCGAGCTGTTATAACCGACTGATGCATTGCGATATAATATCGCAGTTATTAAAAAGGCACATCGTTTAGAAGTCGATGAATACTGCAATACAGCCAAATAAAGCCCGCGGCGCGCGGGGTGACTGCTGGCATCTCCACACTTTACGCAAGATTCCCATGGAGTGATAATCTCATCCTGCGTGACTGTGGGAGTGACATTTACAACGAGTGGCAGAGACGATCTCGAGGATGCTTTTCAACATGCACACATGCTTGGGAAGGTAAAGTTCATGCGCTTACAAAAAATAACTTGAATTCCAGCCAACCGAGGGTTCCTTAAGATGCTAGAAAATGGTTTTATTACAAAGAGACCCTTATGAACCATCAACTGTTTAAAACCAGCACAACATTACTGTAGTATTTTTTAAGTACTTTAGTCCCATTCACCAGATAACATCCCATCGACAGAACCCAACACATTACCAGACCCACATGTTCTATTAAAAGCAATAAAATTCCTATTACAACCATAGAATTTATGTGATGACTTCTGTTGCTTTTTCAGGCTATAGAAAGCTATTGAGTGTTATACCGATATAATTCATAAACTACATTATAACATCATATAAATCTTCATATAAATGTATATAGAAAGGAGTCATTATATAAATAAATGAATATTTTTTTAGTTCGCATAGGATGTGATACAATATCTTTTTAACAGACTTTCAATACCTTCATAGCAAATTGTGTTGTTTAAATTAAAAAACATTTAAATATTTAAGAATAGTGTATAACACACAGATATGAAAAACATCATAACATAACACTGAAATTATATATATATATATATATATATATATACTGTATATCATTATTGTGGTTTACTGGAATGACCCTTAAAAAGTCCAATCCAATCCAATGAGTGATGTCACCATAATTACATAGTTTTAAAAGATGGTTTGATCTATAGAACGAAAAAAATATGTCGCTGGATTGAAGAAAGACACGAGACAAAGCTTTCAGATGTGCTTTTTCAAAACTACATTTATAGCACATTTGATGGGGTGAGAGAGACCCGGCGTCATAATCTGTTTAACGGTGGATTATCTGTTTAGGTTTCATCTGCATATGATAAACCTTTAAGTAATGCTTTGACCTTTCCAGGTTCTGAACATGAATGCAGGAGAGCCGTCGCTTCAGGTACAAATGTCTGCTGATTACAGGCAGAATTAAAGTTAAACCTGTTGTAAATGTATGCAATAAATAAAGACAAATATATATGCATTGATAACAATATACAACAGCGGTTTATGAAGGTGCCGAAGGTACATGGTAAAGGATTCAATGAACTTGCTTTAGTAAATTTCTTACTTCTTGGTTATGTCACGGCATCTGTTCCTTCTTTAAGATCAATATCAATCCTTTTCCTGACTGATTTATTGCCATATTATATAGCAATATAATCAATCATTTCATCTTATTCCTCAGTAAAAAAAACAAATCAATCTTAGTTTTGCATTTATAATAAAATTCAGCATCAAAACCTAAAGGTTTGAAAAAAGTCGAAATAATACACGGGACTATACAGATAACTGTGGCTGTAGTTTAGCAAAATTCTAAAGGGTTTAATTTGAGAAGATTTAAGCATGCTATAATTTACATTAAAGTCCCTATTCCCTGTAGGATTGCAGGAAGATTGACGCGATCAAACAACATTTAAAACAAAATATATTTAATATGAATCTTGTATTTGCAGTCATGCACTATTTATGTTTTCCCCATTTCTTATTTATTTGAATGTTATTGCATTCATTTGATCTTCAGATATGTGCACCGCTGCAGAACTTTGTTGATCAATAATTTGCAGTTTACAAAAGTGAGTCACCTGTGATTTGAGTAATGATGTGTATTCTGTCTTAAAGAAAGTGTTGTTTTGGTACATTTTGATGTGACATACAGTACAGTACACATTTGCTCAGCATGCACCACTTATCCAAAAGTATTTATTTTGTGCTCATTAAAACCAAAAATGATCTTTGATATTTTCAGAGTTGTGTCTAATATTTCTTCTACTCCACAGAGAATATGAGAAAGCTTCATGAACGAATAAAATCGCAGTTTATTTGTGTATTCAACATATTATGACCTGAGCTCTCTGTAACTGTAGCATCATAAATTGTTTAGCTTTTATTGCTTGACCTATATAATCTCATTTCTATCACTTATGTCTTATTTAAACAATCCCGTTCCATTTTCCAGTCTCTCATTAAAGTCAAATCAAACCTGAAAAACCCTTACAGTTGGCGTAGAACCTTATTAAATCTTCATTTTAATAAGATGTCAGAAAGTAATTGAGTCTTAAATGAGTGACGGCACAGGGATATTAAAGCTAAACACACAGGGAATTAAAATAAGAAAGCGTTTCATGACAGATTAAAAACAATAACACGTGAAGCAAGATACACTCTTAAAAATAAAAGTGCTTGAAAGGTGATTCACAGCGATGCCATAGAAGAGCCATTTTTGGTTCCACAAAGAAACAGAAAGGTTCATTGGGTGTTAAAGGTTCTTTATAGAGACATTTCAACAAAAACGGTTCTTCTTTGGCTTCATGAAGGACCTTGTTTTTTTCAAAGCGACTTACAATGAAGAAGAACATTTTATCAGTCTGTGTGTTGCTGGGTTTCGAACCCACGATCTCAGCCTCAGGTTTGCCAAAAGCGCTGTGTGTGTGGTCTTGTTTGTCCCAAATGTACCCACAAAGATGCTTATTTGAAAGGGTAAAAGAGCAGACCCCATTTTAGTTGCATAACACAAGATACCCAAAAACACCTGTGTGTGTGATCACAGATGGTTGATGACACCCGTACAGATGTTGTGCGCCTGCCGGGATTGGTTTGGGCTCAGTCTCATATGACAGCAGGAGGGAATTATGGGTAAATGGTCGTGGTGTGTTCTGTTGCATTTGTTTACTGTTCAGTGAATGCTCTCTATTATGTTTTCTAACGTTCAAACACTAATTCCAGTAGAGAATGTGATGCTGACGCCACGCCCTGTTTTTTAAGTTGCAGTTCCACCGGATGCGCCGCCATCTTGGGAGGCTCATAATCGAAAGTGGCCTACCAGGGCCGTTTCCAGAATTACTCGGCAAAACATAGATCTCTCACTTTTTGCAGTGAAACTGTGCAGTATAAAACTGACACTATAAAACACTGAAAACACTGTTGACTGAAAGGTTAAGTAATTTTCTATGGTGTAAAAGGGGTTTGTGCCACAAAAGTACATGACTCCCTCTACTGGCACCTTATAACCAAAGTTTATTTTGGGAGGCTTTGCTTTGGATCGGATACAAAATACAAAAGCCATCAAAAAACCGACTCAAAATAACACCTCAAATATAACAAGGTTTACTACAGTCAGATACTCGCTCACAGTAAACCAAACCACATCAGATGGAAATTCAGCCATCATTCTGTTGTTCAATCCATCACACCGGCCATAAACACTCCAGCTGCCCTTACAATTTCATCTTTACAACCTCTGTCCCTCATCACGTCACGGCCATTTGGAGTCTCCGGCATACGTGCCCATTTCAGTCACGACAGTAATGTGATTACGGCAGTCTGCGGTTCAGCAGTCTAATTGTGTATTATAAGATATGTCTGAAGATCTAAAGAGCTCTGTTAGTCATCTCTCTCTTTACAGAAACAAATGCATTCAATAAACTCAAAGGAATGAGACACAAGCGTGATCATTATTCCTCCATTACCGCTAATTTGAAACATCAACCATCAAATAACAGCAGAAGTATGAGGTTAAGTATAAAGCTGTGATTTAAACTCAGCGTGTGAGTTCAAGTCAGTGTGTGTGTGTGTGTGTGTGTGTTAGAGAAGATTTGTTTATCAGTAGAAGATGTTGTTTGTTGTTATGATCCTCATGCACTAGTTTATCTTGTGGCCTGTGTCAATTAAGCCAATAAAACCCCCAAAGTTTGGATTGGTTCTGTTTATAACCAAATCTTTTTTGGGCTAAAAATGCCTGGCTATTGGACAGTCCGTATAGTTCCACCTCTTTTATCCAAAGCGACTTACAGAGAGTTCAGGGAGAAATAAGCGATATGTCATAAAGGAGTAATAATACAAAAGATGCTCATACAAAGTTACTAGTTTCAACAAAAGCCAGAACACCTGTTGAGAGAAGAGAGAGAGAGAGAGAGAGAGAGAGAGAGAGAGAGAGAGAGAGAGGGGGGGGGTTTATACATATATATATATATATATTTTTTTTTTTTCTCTTTGGTCTTTCAATTATTTTGTTGCTTATGTCATGTGGTGAAGAGTTGTTGTTGACGCTTAGTATTAGAATCCTGTTTGATTTCACGGTGACGAAGTAAAATCATCGTCTTTGTTTCATTTTGTGAATAACTGGCAACAATGTTCCCAAATGAAAACAATATTTGCATTTCAAATCTGTCGGGTGACTTCACGTCATTCCTTTGGTATGTTTATGTCGAAATTCAACAGACACCGGACTGTAATTCCAAAAAAACATGCAGAAATCCTCATGTAAGACAAAACCGTGGTGATCTCCCGGCGATATTTTTTATAGAAATAGCTTGGTACAAAAGGCAACGTCTCAAAAAGAAGGATTTACTCAGGTTTTGGCTACCCAAAAAGAAACTAGTTGATACACACGCAGACACAGAAGGTTTGTGATGTCATGATATTTTAAGCCCTAAATTGAACCCTGACACAACGATTGAAATTAGCTTTTCAAATAAAACACCACTACATTGACTGACCTTATTTTATTTGCTCAAGCTTATTTTAGCTTATTTATTTATTAATCCAATAATAATAAAACAACAGCAACATTTTCAAGTGTACAGTTCAAGTGTACAGTAATATGTAAGAGGTTTGGGTTTTACATTTGTGTGATTCATTGTTGACCATTGAGCAGTTAACTGGGACATTATCATGTTATTTGCTCCTGTCATTAGTTATTAAAGCCTGTGTGTGTGTGTGTGTGTGTGTGTGCGCGCGCGTCCAGCTGTGATCTAATCCGTCTGGCAAACCCATCATCTTTTCTTCCCATTGATTTATTAATGGTCACATCGATATCAAACAGTCCTGCTGTGTCCTCACCACCAATTAAGGAAGTGATTACTTTTAATGATGTGTAACTTTATTAGCATGAGCGCACATCGATCAGGTGGAGGAAAATCACAAATGAGGAAGTAAATAGTCCGGCCAATAAAACTCAGTTTGAGTTGTCAAACACGCATTGGGAGTTCCCGATCGATGGTTTTGGGGGTACATATAAAGCCCATGAATAAAAAGCAGGTAAACGCTGCTGAACGACCGCAAGATCTTTTTGGAAACATCAAATTGAGGGTGATGGAACATTTTTGGATGTTTGCTTGACTTTAAAACGTTGTTTTGTCTTTGGTTTTTACGTTTGATTTGTTTGTAAGGTTTGGAAATGTCGTTTCTCACTGGTCTGATGAAGGCCGTCCTTGCCGTCTTACTCCTGCAGTGGACCACCTGTCAACCGGTTCTGGGCAGGTCGGCCGAATCTCTGATCTTATTTTCTGTGGCTGTAAAAGAGAGAAGAGTTTATTCGAATCCAGATCTTTGGCCAGTCGTGTAGTTATGAATTGAATTGAATGAGGCCTATCAAAACTTCTTATGTCTTTATGTGCTTCTTTAAATGGAAAGTTTACCCCGTTGTCATTTATTCACTCTCACATTGTTTAAAACACGTATGCGAGTCTTTATCAAGTAGAACACTGAGGAAGATATGGTTTACATCAATGGGAGTCAGTGTTTTGTGACCAACCATCTTTCAAATATCTTTGTTGTGTTCTGCAGAAGAAAGAAAGTCATACAGGTTTGAAATGACGTAAGAATGAATGAATTTTTGTGTGACTGTCCCTTTAAATAATCATTCTTTAAATGTATTTCTTTCATCACTTTGTTCTACTCTTTTAAACTCTGTCTGGAAGTCATAAGATTTTCATTTATCCACAAAACATTTTTTTGATGTCAATTTTTATTTGCATCTGTCGCATAAGCTATCTTGAAGAAGAAGACAGCATCACCAGAACGGACAGCTTCTCTCCCATCGAACTGTTTCCCAGGGATGAGGCAGATATGACTGTTGACCTGAGAAGCGGGTGAGACTTGTTTGGGTGTTGTCTAGCGTCTTACTGTCCCCTTGTGGACAATAAGAGTAACCGTTATATTTGTCAGCCGTGGTCATCCAAAGTGACCTATAGTGCACAAAATGAATAAATGCAAATTACATCAAATATTTTGCCAGCATTCAAAACATGTGTTTAACAGAAATACATTGACTACGTTTGATCAATGCTATTTGTCAACCTTGAAACTCAAATACTCGAGTTTTTAAGTTGGACAATGACACTTCAGTTCCAGGAGATCTTGGCTTCAGGCGAGGCAGCTGGGCGACATCGAGTTCACAAACAGATACGCCGAACTTCTCAAATCTAAAGCTAAAGTCACCTCCATGTGTTCCTTCCTGAAACGAATGCAGAACAGCAAGAAAAGGTGAACGTATTGCTCGGTTGTTGCCAAATACATATACTGTATATATATATATATATATAATGTTAACAAAATAAAACAATGAGTTCATAGTGTTTATAATAAATGTTCTGTATCTTTAAAGCGGTGTCGGTGGAGATGCAGAACCACTGATGGTCCTGATGAAACAGTATTCATGTCCAAACATCTACTAGTGAAGAGTCATGTCCTAATGTCCAAAAACACAAAAACATGAATCCGTTTGATTGAACATCATCAAACATGTTGTATGACAAACTGTTGTATATTTTTTAATAAACGCTGAGACTTTTAATGAATGTTTCATTTAATAATGTAGTTATATATCACACACAGTTATGTTTATGTATGCGACGTTTGTTACACTTTTAGTATTTAGAGCATCTTACGGTAGATTCAAGGTAGATTTTCTTGTGGAAATCGAACCCGTGACCTTTGCGCTGGTAACACAATAATCTAAAGACAGGAGTGACAGGAACACAGTTTTAGATTTACAAACTGATTTATTATTATGAAAAGATTTACTGGTACAATACTGAAATGTGCATGGTGAACACTGACATTATCGACAGCTGAATCACATCTCATCTCAAGTTTAATCACGAAAAATGCTTTACAAACATAAAATAAAACAACCAACGGCATAACCATCTGAGAAGTGTTGGTGCGAAAGAATAAAACCTATACATATATTGCACGAAGGATAAGCTGGGATATTATTCAACGTGTGTTTCCTAACTGGAATGATTTCCCGTAAAATAACAAAGTACTAACTATTACGGTTTATGTATGAGATCAGCAGCCAGATAAGACTTCCCATCAGGAAAGTGTTGCTTTAAGATTAAAGGTCCGCATGTGAAATGACGTCCATCAATGTTGGTGTCACAGATCTATCGGCAAAATACCTAACATCTAAAAATGAACCAATGATACAATGAATAATAGATAAACATTGCACCGCTGCCGATGGGATGATATTAAATTGTCTTTGAGTTTAATTCATTCATAAACTCTCAATACTTGAATTTGCGTCCCGTGTCAGCAACAGTCAGACTTCACTAGAAAAAGTTTACAGGCCAAGCACTGGAAAAAATATATAAAACTATAATTTATATAAATATTTGTTTTATTGCCATTGGTTTATGAGATGTACAGCTGTGTATTGTCTATGAGGCAAAAGTCCACATCTGCCCGTCTTTATGAGCAATAAATCGGAGATAGGTTTCCGTCTCAAAGGTCGACATGAGAGACAGTTTCACTGATCCTCTCAAATGCTCGATGTGAACACGAAGCAGGAACGAAAGGATTTCGATATTTCCTAGATATTGATCCATCATCTAACAGAGAAATGGATTTTAGTTTTTGTATTCTGCTTATTTTTACCATCAGCAAATTCACCGGAGGTCAAAGTAGGTGCTTTACATTTTAAACCTAAAGAATAAGAGATGTTTTTAGCGTGGGGTCGAATAGTCCAGAACATAAAGTGTCACATTATATTCGGGGAAAACAGGTGAAAAGTGATGGTTTCTATTTTCCTGTGGTTATGAAATACCGCGGATAACAGCTCACTTTGTAAAACGGCCTTCTGATTTAGTTGCCTCTCAAAAATGAGGTTTATTGTCTGAAACAAGTATGTGTGTTTGTTTTTGAGATATTGAACAAAGTCACACTTTAAAAAAAGGAGGTTTGACTTAAAAGAAATAAGTTAGCTGGTTGCCTTAAAACTGACAGACTCATTAAGTTAACTAATATTTTTAAGTTGAATGAACGTACAATTTTTAGGCAACCATTTTAAAGTTTAACCAATTTAAATGTCACTGGCAGATTTGTAAACAACAACACGTTATTATACAATTCAATTTCTTTAGTTAACAAAAGCAATCCTTACATAATTTTTTATACTTTTAAAATAAATAAATGCTGTAAAACTTTATTTACCATCAACTAATGTCAACAAAACGAATCTTGTTGCTCAGTGTTATGAACCTTATAATATTATGAAGTGTATTTACCAGGACATTCATAAAACCTGTGTTTTATTCCACACAATACTGTTTTGTGTTTCTCTAAATGTCACAGATCTCTGCTCGGTGGAAAAACACATCATCTTTTTCCCGGAAAACAACACCATCGAAGCCGTGGTCACTTCACTGAAAGCAGAAGCGGGGGTCACTGCCAAAATCATGAAAGAAGTCCCAGTAGGTCTCTTCAGCATCAACGGATTCGATGTCGTCGCCATCACTGTACTGGACTTTGAGGTAGTCTACAAAACATCTGATAAAAATATTTGATCAATTGTGTTTGTTGGTTGTGTGTGTGTTTTAAAACATTCCTCAAAAGCTTCAATAACAGTATATGACTGTAAGCTCCATTTTCCACATGTATGTTTATATGACGTCCTGTATGGTTTCGTGGTTGTTTTAGACATTTAATCCAGAAAATCCCTATGAAGTGGATATCGAGTGTACCAAAGATGGTTTCAGCCCTGTGAGTAAACCCATATTATTCATCAAAGCTGAAAGAAATACTGTAAATGTATTCATTAGATTCTTTTAATTCGTGGTGATGTTGTTGGATAAGCTAAACTAAAGAGAACAAATATGTTTACAATTTTTACATTTTTTCGTGATTAACTGAACAGATCATCATTGTATACTGTATATCGTACAGATGTGCTTTTAGTATTTTATAATAAGCATGTACTGGATATTTTTGGAGGGGCACAAGAATGATGGGGGTACGGCCCCTAGCATCCCAATTTTTTCTATAAAACTTACTTTTTACTGGAAGTGTTTACCCGTCAAATACCGATGTATTAAAACAATGTCTGCTAAACTGCTTCATGTTATATTTGATCTTTCAGACAACACTGAATCTGAAAATAATATTGGTAAACATCAACGATAACGCTCCTGTATTTGATGTCAGTGAGGACACACTAAATATCGATGAGGTACGTCATCTCTTGATTTATTCTTTTCTTAAAGGAGTAGTTCACCTTCAAAACGAAACTTCTGAGATAGTCATACAGGTTTGACACGACAAGAGGGTGTGTAAATGATGACAGACGTGAAGGTGAACTACTCCTTTAATGTCGACAATACACTATCTCTATATTCTGATCAGTTTATGTTGATGTGTTATGATTTTCACAGCTACAAAAAGTGGATACGATAGTTGGACGATTCACAGCAGTGGATGCTGATAAAGACGATCAGATTTTCTATCGGCTTGATTCTCCGGAGGTATTGATAAGAATATCCCTGTAGTCTATAAATCCCTGAAATGAGGCCTTGACTTCTATTCTGTTCTCTCGCAGGGAGATTTTGGTCTAGAAGATGCTTTCAATCCTAACATTCTGGTGAAGAAACTTCTGGATTATGAGAAAATTAAGAAAATCACCATAATTCTTTACGCACAGGTGAAGTTTAAAAGATGGTTTGAAGGGTTGGTTTACACAAAATAAGAATTATGTCATTCCACGCTTTTCTGCAACATAAGAAAACAAATTATGAGTTTTGAACATCTCAATTATTTCTCCTAAATATTCATGAGATCAATGGAGAGCAAGTCTCCTGCATCTCATTTATTTCTCATGAGAAATAGATTCAGAAATCTCATGTCGTCGTTTCAGAAGAGATTTGTCAAGTCTGCAACCGAAAGTCAATGTTATCGAAGATCTCAATATGAACTCAAACATTTCTCATCAAATTTACAACAATAATCCAGATTATTTCACCTCCAAACTATTCCAGGATTTCAAATGTTACACTCTTTCGTTTCTACGTATTTATTACTCCCAAGCAATTTTAGCAGCACATGTTCATTTGTTATATCTGATGCCATTTCAGGACACACCGTTGTCCTCTACAGTGACAGTGTCCAACACCGGCTCCATAACCATAACGGTCAATATCGTAGACGTGGACAATAGGCCGCCGTGGTTCCAACCCTGTACAGAATCTCAGATCGGTACCAGCACAGTGTGCATCGGCTCTGGCTACACAGGGACGGTCAACTTAACCCAACAAGCGGTAGGTTTCACTTTTAAAAATCAAATTAAAAAATCAAATTTGAAATGGACGAAACAGACGATCAAATATCCAAACCAAAATCAGGGAATGGAAATGAAATGTCACACCGTCTCAGTCATGTTGTTCATTGGGTGATCTACTCATGGGATGAATAAATCAGACAGACATATTGTAGGGTACAACACTGTTTTTGTACCATAGACAGGTCCTTTGTCCTTGATGCCAGGTCCGGTCAGAGCCACCGATGGTGACAAAGGGATAAACGAACCTATTGGTTACAGATTCCTTGAAGGTGAGATTTATTCTTTTATGTTATGGTCCCTGTAGGTTTATATGTTGGACACGCATGTTCTTCAATGCGTATCAGCGACTGAATTGTATTGTTTGCTGCTTGTTTCAGAAAATGAAATATTTGAAATCAACCCTGACACTGGCGACATCACAACAAAGAAACCCGTCGACGTTGCAGGTCCGATCACTCTTATGGTCATGGTGAGGAAAATACTTTGGTTAGTTCTGACCTCAGCGTTCTTTAGCGTGTATTACCGCCGTAATGGTACATGGCAGCTGGTCATTCACTGCTCCGAACTGGTCAATTCGATTCCATTTCTAAATCACAGCTCGAACCCCTTAAGCTCATATACTGTAAGCAGTTTTAAAATGCACATTTACATTGACTATTCATGAATCAAGATGATAAGACTTTAGGGGTGTGAGTATGGACTTACCTCACGGTTTCATGCGGGTTCACTATATACGCTCGTATCACGATATTCTAAATAAACCTACAATAAAATACATTTAAATCAGATATTTATTTCTAAAACATTTACAATTTTCATTTTTTGTACATACATTTTTTTATTCTTTGACCGAATGCATGGTTTAATTTGAGGTTTTTTCAGTTTACTTAAATTTAAACATTTTAAAAAGTTCCTTTTTATTGAAATCAAAAAACACATTGGCCTAAAAATTATTAAAAAACTTGAAATAAATTAATGAAAATGTATTTTGCGTTAGAAATAACAAATAATCATAAATAATGATGGTAAATAAAATCTAAGTTTAAGTCCCTAAAATTATAATAATAAACTAAAACTAAAATAAAAATACATTATATAACAACATTAAAAAAAACAAATAAACTATATAATGTCAAAAGCATTTAACAAAATTGCTAAACATTTAACTGAACTTAACATACAAATCCAAAAATAAAAGCTTATTTAAAATATTAGTAAAACTACACTAAAACTTAAAAACTAAACTATAATAATTTGGGAATTTTACCTGATGTATTTCAATTGAATTTGGTTTGTCACTGAAAACTAAAACTAAACTAAAAAGAAAAATAAGCCCTAGGAAAGAAATGTCAATGGAGGTCATGTGATGGCGTCCCAACCAATAGGATTACAAATATATATTATAAAAGAATCTCTAGAATACACTACGTAGTGTCATTTTTTTTGTATTGCGACGTATACCCCACAAGATTTATAATGTGTACAAACCCTCCAGATTCGATCTTATAGGGGTAAATATCCAAACATTTGTTGTTTTGTGCTGTATCCGACATAACTGCATGTTTGTGATAACATAGCAATTCCATCACATCTCTCATATTTGCGTCTCTTCTTTGTCCCTTCAGGCGTATCAGAAGCAGAACAGCGATCAATACGCCACTAACACGGTCATCTTGAGGGTGGTGTCGGGCAGTAAACACCCTCCCAAATTTGTGAAGCCCAATTACGAAGGGTTTATCTCAGAGGACGCAGGTGTGGACAGTCTGGTGCTGGAGAGCAAAACGTCCAACAGACCCCTCCGAGTTCAAGCTACAGATGAGGACTTTGCTAATGTAAGATATAAGAGACAATTTACGACGGCTTTGTGAAGGAAAGAGTGTCTTGAGTCAAGTGTTTGATTTCTATCTCCGCAGGGGTTGAATCCTGACATTAGATTTGAGGTCATCGGCGGGACTGATTTCAACATTACTCCAGAAGGTTTCATCCTCATGGTACAGGAGGTTTCCCAAGGAAGTGTGAATTTACAAGTGAGTTTAACAACTTTGACGTTGGTAATATTATATCACGTATAAATATTATTAATGATAATATAATATAACGACAGATGAGGGTGGTTGACACGACCAATGATGAATCGAGCACCACCTCTCTTACAGTTGAGGTCACTCCAGGTAAGACTAGATCAATTCAGCATGCTTTATCAAACAACACTGAAGGATAATGATATCACGCAAATAATTCTTATTATACGAAGAGCCTTTATCCTTTTGTGAAGTGAGAGATGATGTCTGGACAACGCTTTGATCAGGAAAATCTGATTTGAGAGATTTTGATGTGAAGTTTAGGTGCTTTTACGTCGATGTTTTTCACCTGTCATCTTTCTCTGAATTCATCTGACATCTCTCACTTTGCAAAATCAGATAAAGGCAATCCGAACCGGGTAAATTGAGAGCGCTTTACAGGGTTGGGCTGATCTGAGCTTTTTGGCTGTCTTGGCTTTCAGCAAACGGTTGCTTGGTGAATCTGTTTTCCATGCGTTTAACCATATTTTCATTCAGATTAGTTGAAAAAATGCACCCAGAAAGATGCACAAATATCCAGGTTCACTCTTAAATAAAAAGGTGCTGCATGATGCCATAGAAGATTATTTTTTGTCTAAATGCTTTCATAGCTGTTTCACAGAAGGTTCTTTATGGCGAATTATTTTTATTTTAGATTTTAAAATGGTAAGAGATGGCTCTTTGTGGGACCAAAGATGCTTCTTCTATGGCACCGCTGTGAATTTGTTTTAAGAGTGTTCAAATCATGGTGGATCAAATACGGTCAAACCCAACGGTTAGGTTTAAAGAAACTGTGCTGGGATGTTATCAATGCACTTTTTAGCTAAAAGCCAACGGTTGGGTTTGTCCAAATGTGACACAACCGTATGTTAAAACACGAAACATAGACAGGATTTCAAATATCTTGAATCAGCTGGACGGCAAACACCCAAATGATCCGGTTTCTTCTGCAGGAGTCCCGACTACCACTGCTGTCACAACTATCACAACTACAGATCAGAGCACAGTTAAAACCACAGAACACACAACAGGTCAGACCACAGATCAGACCACAGATCAGACCACAGATCAGACCACAGGCACACAGTTAACAGACAGCATTCCCACTACTCACCCGGACATCCACACAACTCTTGGCCACACCACAGGTACACTCGCCTACGCTAAGCTATCTAGCCTTGCTTATTCTTGTGTGTGATTTTAAAGTGATTTCAAATAACTGTGAAAGTGCCGGCTCATCCCAGCCGAATATAAAAACCGGCCCAAGCAAGATCAGACTAAAATTGGACTTCCAGCAAAACCCGGCAAACCAGCTTTGATCTGGTTTTATCAGCTACGATGGTACATCATGGTTGCACTATGCGTGTCATTTTCCTTGTGAAAACGAATCAAGGTTTTATAACAAATTAAAAAGAAAACACTGCAGATGGTTTCAGCCGCAACAACATAAACAAACGTTATGTGGCCCAAACTTAACTTCCGGTAGACCTCCACAAAGAATCAATAACTGTTGAGTAGTTGAAATGTCAATACTATTAATATACAATAAGATATACAAAGAAATTAATATCAATATAATAAAATATAAAACAAATTGTAAATATATAAATTGTATTAGACCGGAAGTAGACTTCAGGGCCAGGCACATGCGTCTGATGAAACCGTCTGTGGTTATCACATGATTTTACAATAAATTCATATTTTTTAAAAATAACTATAAAATAAATCATGGTTCATTTTCATAAGGGTTCAAATATTTGCAGGGATTAGAACTGTTTTAAAAAAGGAAACAAAAAATGAATTCTACAAAAATGAAGTCAAATCTATTCACTTTAAACACTTTTGGTAAAGCCAACTGATGTTTACTGAAGTACAGTACGCTCAAATGAGTTTTTCCTTTATTCTGTCGTCCAGAAGACAACCGGTTGCGTGTAGGTGGGTACAGAGCGGAGGATATGGCCGCTGTAGGTGCCAGTTTGGCTGTGGTCATCGTTCTCTGTCTGGTTGGCATCGGACTGTTGGCTCATCATGTCAAGAGCCATAACTCAGACTGGAAAAAACTTTCTGAGGCAAGCGTCTTCAGAAGCAACGTGAGTTTCCACAAAAAAAAAACACAAGATGTTTTGGCGAAGTTCTCAAGCCGTCAATGGTTGATTTAAAAAGCAGCTTCCCAAACAAGAAACAAATGCAGAAATTTTACCTCTCTATCACCATCTCTGTTTGAAAGATGAAAGTAGTAGGGTTTTTTACGTGGATTGTAGTCAAAGGAAGTCAGACTGTCTTTTTTTGGGTTTATGAAATAATGGCAACAGCAATATGAAAATGTGTTTTATAAAAATCTCTATTCACCATTCAAAGTGTATTTTTCTTTCGGCAGCTGGGTGGGGGGTCAGGAGACCCTAAGGAGGGTGTGCAGTACACTAACGACGGCTTCCGGCATGATGGTGATTCTGGAAGCGTGAGCTCCGGGCTTGCCGCAGACCTGCAGATGAAACTGGACTCCGGGGCGAAATCGTCGACGGAGCAGACGCTCAACACCGTTCCCCAGACGAGAGCCGCACCTGACTCCAGCAGCCTGGCTAGCGTAGATATCGAGAAAGAGGTCAAACCCATCCTGACCAAAGAGCGACGGGCAGAGGAGGGCTACAAAGCCGTCTGGTTTAAAGAAGACATCGACCCCAACACCAAAGAGGAAGTGGTCATCATTCCTGACACGGGAGAACCGGCAGATCACGATGAAGATGATGATGATGATGATGAAGATGACGAGGAACATATAAACACAGATTTGGATGAAGAGGCTGCGGGAAGATTTACTAGAGATTCAGACTCAGAGGATGAAGAAGGGTTGACGTCAGATTTGTAGACTTCTGATTGGATTAGGGGAGATATCCCAGAAGTCTCTTTGGATGGTGAAATGGCGCTTGGAATTGTTGCTCAGATGTTGTGACTGTAATGGAGATAAAATAAAAGATAATGTAAAGAAACTGAGGAACTTGTGTCATACTGTATGACTATTGTAGGTGTTCAGGTTGCAAATACGGTACCGAAATTACATTTTTAATTTCAATGTGATATCAAAATGTACTTTCTTAAAACGTGTTCCTAGTCTTATCGTGAACAATTATTTTGTTTCTTGTTTTCTTAAAGGGACAGTTCACTCCTAAATAATAATTTTGTCACGGTTTATTTGCCCTCGTGCTGTAAAAAACCTTATTCAATGGAAGTCAATGGGGTCCGGTGTTGTTTGGTTATCAACATTCGTATAGATATCTTCTTTCGCGTTATGCAGAAGAAACAGATTTGAAATGACGTCTGGATGAATAAATGACAGACTGTTCATTTTTGGGTGAACTATCCCTTTAAGACAAGATTGCTGCCATGGCAACACTGAGAAATCAACTGTATATTTGTGATGTTACAGTGAACCTTTGGCCTCTTTTCTAATCGTACACATAATAATCATAAATTTCTTTATAACTTGCATTAGTTTTATTCATTAACCCGAGAACAGTCACGTCTATTGTGTACCGTATGCATGCTTTTGTAAAACATATTTCACAAACAGACTGAAACTGTTTGACGTTTTGTTTGGCAGTAATACATTTGACGCTTTTTGAGGCCACTGTAAATATAAGACTGTGATCATTCCTAACTATGTAAATCTTAATCTGACATTTGAAAATAAAAATAAAAGGGCTGTTTATTGAAGAATGCTGTTTTAATGTTTATAAAGCATTAATCAGGCACTTCTTTTTTGTTATAAAGCACATGTTTATTAATGAGCACAGGGTTTTAAAGAGCTCTTTCTGAAGGTGTGAACTGAGAGGACTGTTTCTATGACAGCAGGTCTGTACACATTCTGTGCTCATGCATCTGAATGCCTATTAAAATCAAGTTCAAAGTTCGACCAAAATGTAAATTCTGTCATCATTTATTACCCTGGTGTTCTTCCCTAGAAAACAAGCTTGACCTCAGAGTATTTTATTGTATGGGAAAGATTTCGCCTAATGTTTTTATTTAAAATATAAACAAAAACATTTTCAAACATATTTCACAATGTCTTTGAAATAATACAAAATGACACAATTGTAATATATTATGTTTTAGATTCAAAATATGCACAAATATATTTTCTAATATATATTTTAATTGACTTACGATTCTTTATTTTTGGACTCAAATATGCTTTATTTTATATGCACAAATATATTTTCAAATGGCTTCAAATGAAGAACATATCCAGAAACAGTCATATATTATACACTTGCTTGACACTATTAGCTGTCCATCACAGGATTTTTTTGTCAAATCTCTTATACATTGATGCTGAATAAGCGCTCAGCATTTCTTAAACAGCATTGTTAAACTTCTTAACATCTCTTGTAGATAAAAGCTCCTTTAGTTCTGGGTCAGTGTGACCTACGTTCTTTAAAGGCCCTTGACAGAATGAATGAAGCGGATTTGGAAGAAAGACAAAGGTCAATTAATTCCTGAAAAATAACAGGAGGGGAAAATGATGTCCGAGCTAACTGTGATCCACACCGGCTGTTTCATGTGGTTTTATTCTGGAGTGAAAGAATGCTTCCTCTTTCTGGTTCCATCATTGTTTCATTGTTCAGGGTTGGACGTGTCGGGCTTTCAATGGCACTTTACAGGGAAAATCAGGCGTGTATCCAAGCAACAGGGCATTTGAGAAGGTGGCAAGTTGGGGAAAGAACATATAATAGGCTTAAACAGCAGCCGATGAAGTTCAGAATGAAATCTGCTTCAAACCACACGCCTGTAAGACACATTTAACAGAGGTGAGTGCTTTGTTAGTATATTACTGCAAGTCGAGTCATACAAGTGATGCTGAATACAGTCATCTCTCAGCTGGACAAACTGTTTAAACTCTATACGAAGCTTAGGGTGAAAGTTATCCATTGGTTTCTAATACAGTATAAAGTTCTGTCATAATGATGAGGAAAACTTCTTGAAACGCATACATGCATGTATTGTGAAGTTGTTTACAGTCTTAAATTCATTGTGCTGTGTAGATCTAGAAATCAACATTCTCAGGGTTGTTTTGTGACTAACAGCAGCTGAAAGATTTTGGTAAGCGGCAGATTTTACATTGTCAAATATAAAAATGATGTCGTCATTGTTTATTCACCCTCAAAGTGTCAAGAAAATCTAATATTGAAAGAAAAATAGAAAAGAAACATATAAAGATAATAAATTATTATTAAAGAATAAGCAAGCAAGGGAAAAAGAAAAAGCTAGAAAAATAGCAAGGAAAGAAGAATGAAAGATAGAAAGAAAGAAAGAAAGGATGAAAGATTGAAAGAGAGAGAGAGAAAGAGAGAAAGAGAGAGAGAGACAGACAGACAGAGAGTGAGACAGACAGAGACAGAGAGACAGAGAGACAGAGAGACAGAGAGACAGAGAGACAGAGAGACAGAGAGACAGAGAGACAGAGAGACAGAGAGACAGAGAGACAGAGAGAGAGAGAGAGAGAGAGAGAGAGAGAGAGAGAGAGAGAGAGAGAGAGAGAGAGCAGAGAGAGAGAGAGAGCAGAGAGAGAGAGAGCAGAGAGCAGAGAGAGAGAGAGCAGAG